>NW_019725004.1:0-169046 GCF_002891405.2 Cryptotermes secundus | reverse complement strand
CACAGATCTGATACTTTCCCCCTCCCATTGGTTTTTGAAGGTCAAAAATAGCGTTTTTCCCAAAATCGATAGGTAAGTTTCAAGTTTAATTACACCTACAGAAAGTGAGCTGAGTAAAAACTTGTAATAATATGATTTGTAGTCCATATCATGAGGAACAAATAGCGTTTTTATTGGAGTCTGTAGCTTCAATAGTTATCGAGATATGGAAGATAACGCAAACCTCCATTTCAGCCGAAAACGCGTTTTTTCGCATTATAAAAACGCCTGTACCGAGAGAACTGAGCGGATTAGAATTTTTTTAAAAATTTTTTTGTAGTATGAAAATATGTATAAATAAGTGTACAAAATATAATTTTTTTTTAAAAATGGTGAGCGACCTTTCTGGATGATTTCACATGGAATGACCCTATAGTATTGTCATATACTGAGCGCTGTTTGTGCACGATACACAGTAGATAAGATTAGTGAGTTCTGGGATTGATAGAGCGTTTAATGCAAATGGAATTCGGAGGCGTCGCTATGAGCTCAGTAAACAGCTGCAAGACTTACATATAGATGTGACTCATCTCTCAGAGACACATCTCAAACCCCATGAGGAAGTTCTTCCTTCCAAATTATCACTTTTATCGAACTGACCGCTTCCTGGGAAGAAAAGACATTCCCATGCTACATGCGCGATACGCACACTTGACAAAATGCCAAGCATATTCATAAGAGACCAACCCATCTTCTCGTCAGAGAGGACTATGACCGCAAGAGTTAAGCCGAAAAAGAAAATCTCTGGTCGTGATCCTCAAGGGTTTGGCGCCAAGACGAACTGAATGGCGTTAAATCGACAATTGTAAAGTGGCTCTGACTGTGGGATTGGCACGGTTTAGTTCGGTAGATAGGTATAAGCGTTTCGGAGGAACCTGCTTCCTCCATCTTCAGGGTATAAGAATAAGCCATGCGGGAATAATTATTAGTGATATTGAGAAGAGGGGACAATGAATGAGGACAACAGTATGCCAGCGGCTTGTATTCGGTAGTGTTCGGTTCGAATTTCGGTCGGTAAACCTGCTACTTTGACTGAGGTTTTGCGTAGTTTTCCATAGTCCTTCTAGGTAATTGTTGGGATATTACCTCGATTAAGCCACCTCCTCCTTCCAAATCCATTTAAGTCACCATCCCTCCTGAGGTTAGGAAGCTGTCCATGTAACAGTCCGTGGAGGCCCACTGGGTTGTGGAATGTCGAGGCTCCCACATTTTCTAGACAGTCGGCTCACAGATGGCGGTAAGATTGTCAGCCTTACGCGCCGGTCGCCCTTTACCCCCAGGGAGATTCTTGGTATTCATTTCTGTTAGAGGCTGGAAGGATTAGGACAATTGAAAAATTTCACCTCATTGGGACTCGAACCCGAGACCTTCCGGCCTATAGCACAGTGCCTCAACCAACTACGCTGCCGCGTACCCCCTGAGGTTAGGAAGCTGCAATATAAAAGGAGAAAATGGGTCGAAAGCAGAAACAGTAATGATTAGTAATAGCAGCTGAACTGACTTAAACGTACGTTTGCTTGTGTAGCACAGAACCCTGCCGTTATGTGGAGACACCTCTGTGTTTGTAACAACACTCTGCTCAGTAAACTAAACTAAACGAATTCACCATTCATCCCCCGTACGAGGCTGCATACTGTCGATATTCATTAAATAACCTACAAGGGCCGCGCCATAGCTCAGGCGGTTAGTCGCTGGCTTCCCACCGCGGCGGCCCGGGTTCGATCCCGGGTCTGGTCAAGTGGGATTTGTGGTGGACAAAGTGGCGCTGGGGCGGGTTTTCCTCCGAGTACTTCGGTTCCCCCTGACGAACTTCATTCCGCCAAATTCTCCATCATCATAATCACCCGGAGCAGGCTACAATAGGCCAATCAGTGGCCGCCGTGCCGAGTGGACCCAGTTGGACTCCACCCCCACCCCCCACTAAGCGAATTAGAAAAAATTAAAATAACCTACAAAAAATATTTTTTTATTCTTTTTGGTTGCACTATTGAAAGAATACGTAAGAATGTGGCGTAGCAATAGGTTCTGTATCTTCAAATTTAATAGAAGGGGTGCAAAGAAATTTGATAATATATCGGTCCCTCTTTTTATATAGGATTGTATTATATATCGTAAATCGCTATGATTGCAAGACAATGGGGAACTTATTATTGACACTCGGCAATAACATTTATCAGTCACACTGGACGAAGTTGATAACATTTCATAATATTGCTAATATGACAGGCAAGGATGAATCAATCCTGCAGAATGCTTAACATCCTCAACGTGCGCGCGCTTATCTTGTTTCCGGTTTGAAAAAATTATATGCCACGGAAACCCCGACAATAATTTAGAATCGCATTGCGTTACTAAAATCTTGACCCCGACTTCCGGTTTAGCTGAGGTATATGTAGGCGCACTGCCGCTACTTCTGCTCCTCTGTGTAATGAGGCATCGCGTAATCTCGGCACTAGATGGAGATGAGTAGTCAGCTTCACGCTTCTGTCACTTTACTCTCATGGAGAGAATACTCTGTACCCGTTGTATAGAAGGCTGGATGAGGCGGCGTGAACGCTGCCCATACCGGGAATCGAACCCCAAATTTTGTGTAGCCCGTCTCATAGTTGTTTTTCTAGTGGGGTGGGACTAAGTCCCTTGTACTGCGGCCACTTCTGGCCTATTGTACCAGCCCCAGATGATAGGTGAGGGTGATTGTGGAGCAGTTGGTGGAATGAAGATTGGCAGGGAAACCGAAGTATTCGGAGAAAACCTGCTCCAGCGCCACTTTGTCCGCCATAAATCCCACTTGACCAGACTCCCGGATCGAACCCGGGCCGCCGCGGTGGAAAGCCAGCGACTAACCGCTTAGTCACTGTCTCTGCTTTTCCGGATCTCCGCTCTTACCTAACCTCACCTCAGTCGCGTCCAATGGCTGCTGTAAAGTACTAGGGCAGTGGAATGTTCTGACTGGTTGGTTGAGCTGACGCTCTGACTGTGTTTACACAGACTGCCGATGCGAGTATAATGGGACACTGGTGTTCTCCCCCGAGCAAGTCTGTGTCAATATCTAGTATACTAGTGTCGCCTCCTTCCGTCTGTGGAGTCAGATTTCATTACTTCAGGTTCATGTCCGACAAGGGGTGGTTAGTACCGCACAGCCTGTGAAGCAGAATGCAAGAGTGCACCAATTTCAACTTGACACATTCCCAAATGCGTACACACAGTGTTGGGTTTTCATTTAAGGCAGACATATTGTGAACACTGCCGGCATAACGTGGCAAAGCGTTAAGTCCATCTGGAATGGTGGAGGTAGGATGTTTCGAAGAAAACCGGTACAGTCCGTGTAGTATGACCGCTAGGCCACAATTGTGTGTTACTTTCGAATCTGTGATCTGAATTTAAAATGCCGTACTTAGAGGAACAACAATAAGACCAACTCTGTTACACACTTCGCAGAATGTAACAAAACGCGACTAGTGTGGCCTCACGGTACACAGACACCATGCTTCACCAACGAGAAGTCGCGTTGTACTGGCCCACAAGTCAAAGTCAAAGTCATGTTGCAACTGACGGTCAGTCAGTCTGTCTTGGTGTCGAGCCCCAACTTGTCTTGTCTATGTGGGGCGCCCTCTCTGACGAGAGGTCGGGTCTGTCATTTGTCAGTCAGTCCGCATTAATAAGTCCACTGTCTGTATTTACATACATTTACAAATACACACTTATTCCTTGCTTCAGTGTACAATATATACAAGGCCTCTGTTAGTCCAGGCTCGGTACAGCAGATTATGCCCTATTTCTAGTATTATTCGCTACCACGGCAGTCTGGCCCTACAAATGATTATATTGTGATTTATATACCCATTGCTAGCCAACGACTAGCAATTCCCGCGTGAGCCAACGTGCGCAAGAATAGGCAACGAATCAGTAAAGACGCCTCCTTAACAATAGAGGCTGTATTTTCCGCGGGGTCCGTGCAAAGTGGTTATAAGGAAATCTTCGGCAGTACGGAGTATTAGTAGCAGAAAGTGGAGAGTTGAGTTTCGAGACACCAGCTGCCGGGATACGAGCTTGGTAGCAGAGGAATTGAGTTGTCAGTTGCAAAGAAAACTTAATGTGTGATTTGAAGTGACAGTGAAATCCGTTGCCAAGATACGACTAGCGAAGGCTGAGAACTCTAGTGCGTGTGCAGCGGGGTACTGTAGCGCTGCGTTACCTCTAGTCCCGAACTATAAATGTATAAGGGTGATGATTCTAAATATCACCGCCAGTTTAGTTCATTTTGCCGAAGTGTATACTTTTCTTATTGTTCCTTGTGTTTCATTAAACGTGTCGATGTTTTTAATATTTGAGGATCCCAGCGGCGCGGTGTATGTGAAGATCACGGTCTTGTGGCGTGTGACGTCGTGTAGCTTGATAGATATGCTAATACTGAAATGTGTTTGAGGTAAGCTACTCGAACACTCAAATCGTGGGTTGTATGTATGTCCACTATTTTTGTTGGTAAAATTATCTACACCTCCTCCGAGGAATCCTACCAAACTTCTAAGGACTCTTGTTTTCACAAGTAATTCCAAATCAGAAATAGCTTGGTATCTAATCTGTTAAAACTGAATAAGAAGAATATGTTTCCAGTACAAGTTGTATGGGTTCGAATCCCACTAAAGACATGAGTGTTTGTGTTCTGTGTAGGTAAAGGGCTTGCGACGGGCTGATCCCCTGTCCAAGGAGTCCTACAGACTGCAAGATTAAGAAACTGAAGTGAAACAAAGCTTTTCGCGAATTTTCTGTGCTCCAGAGAGAGCAACAGGAAATACTATGAATGAATAAACGGTTTAGGTTCTAATTACATGTATGTTTATGTCAAGGGCACGCTTTTGTGTGACGAATATCAGATATCTTACCGGATATTTCTCAAGCAGATGCCTAGATAATACCTAAAGTAGGCCACGACTCTTTTCATGTCTCTACTGCTCACTTTGTATCCTCGCTTCCGTTGGGCTTCTCACAGCGGCAACTCTGAAGATTGCTGTTTTGTGGAATGTGAAACACGGGATGGAACACCTGAAGGAAAGAGACTATTTTGGAGACCTAAGTGTAAATGGGAGAATAATGGATATTCATATTGCTCATGACAGGGATCAGTGGCGGACCGTTTTGAACACTGTAATAGCCCAGACGGGACGGGGAATTTCTGAACTATGCGACTGGTAGCTTCTCACGTTGGACTCTGCCCTGTAATATTGGGCAGCAGAGGCAAGGAGAGGTGTTTGGGGCGTATCGTTTATATGTAGACTGTACAGTGTGGGGGAGAGGAGAGAACCTTGTGGCACTCCTGCTTGTATATCCCTTGGTGTAGACATTTCACCTTCGACTGAAACTCTGAATTTTCTCTGAGAAAGGAAACAGCTAGTAAGTTTGATTAGACGTATCGAAAATTGTAATGTAGATAATTTATATAGCAAGCCAATGTGCCATGTTTTGTCAAAGGCTTTTTCAGTATCCGAGAATGCAGCAGCTGTAGACATGTTATTGTTGAAATTTAAGGTTACATGGTCCGTAAGCCTCATACGTTGAAGTGTCATGCTATGAAGGGCACGGAAACCAAACTGGCTTGCATTAATCAGGCATTTTTCTTCAATGTGCCTTTGGACTTTTTTCAGAATAACTTTTTCGAATAGCTTGCCTGTTGAAGACAAGAGGCTAATCGGGCGTAAATTTTGAGGAAATTTTGGGTTATATTGAATGGGCAGAATATCCCCTTTATCAGTCATGTAAAATACCTTGGTGTAATATTCGATAAGAGGGTTACGTGGCCTTCAGAACATTTATTAGAATCTACTCCCTGTTCAGAAGTGAGCGCTTAAAGGCAAACATTAAACTAACCCTCTAAGGCACTGATCAGATCAGTAATGACTTACGCTTGTCCCGCCTGGGAATTAGCGGCAGACACCTACCTCCTAAAATTGCAGCGCATGCAAAACAAGGTATTGCGCACCACTGGAAACTTTCCAAGGTGCACACCAGTCCGCGACTTCCGCACAGCTTTCAACTTTCCGTATGTATACGATTATATAACAAAATTGTGCAGACGACAAGCAGAACTCGTACAAAATCCTGGGAATGAACATGTTCTCGGTATAGGACAAGATGAAGCCAGACACAGAAAATATAAGAGGCTTAAACTTGGCGGTGGTCAAGCTTACGACCGTTCAAATGAATAAGTTTTCGTTGTAGCTTAAGATATGTAATTTAGGCATGATCCGCTCTGTAAAGCCTGTACTGACAGAGGACATGTGTGTAGTGCAAAAGGAAGCAGTTTCAATAACATGTTATATGTGCGAAATATACACTTGACGAAAGGTCAAGTGTATTCATAAGAGACAGACCCATCCTCTTGTCAGAGATGCTGTTACAGAAGGACTATTACCTTAAGAGTTCAGTTGGAAAAAAAAATCTTTGGTCGTGGGCCTCAAGGGGCCTAACGCCAAGCCGAACTGAGTCGTAAAGTAACTCTGACTCTGACTCTGGCTCTGGTTAGCCAGAGTTGAGCGGAACAGAAGTACAGTCACAATCAGTAAGTCAGCTACACCAGGTCTTGATTGTATTTAGTGATTTGAACGAAACATATGTTCGGCAGAGTGGTTTATACGGACTGCAGTTTGCGTATTGTGTTCACGGCGAACTCTCCTTTGGCGGAGGTGATGTCGGTGAAGTTCGCCGCCCGGCTGCGTGTGTGCGCAGTCCTGTGCGAAACATCAAAGCAAAGGCGAACTTGAGTGTGCACCAAGATGGCGACGTCCCAGTACCGGCATTCCATACTGGGTACAGAAAGTAGCATCGCTGAAATCACGAATAAATACCCAAAAGCAGTTTCTGTAGTGCAACAAATATGTAAAGTGCTCAATGACCTCGAGTTTCTTGCCAGATGCACACCAGATAAAGTGGGAGACAGCTCCGAGTGTTCCTCTATTGTGAATAGCGCGGAGGAGAGCAGAGAATACTTTTGTAAAGGTCTGGATGGGAAGCCGCTTTTTGTAGCGCTCTTTACGGCATGAATGTGAAGGCCGTCCTGAAGGTGAGTGCACAGGTAGGACAAAGTGACGCAGCGAACAAAACCTCAGTGGAATCAACGGCCCAGGACGACGACTTCCAGGAAGTGAAGAGACAACCTGGCAGACAGCCAAGAAGTCGACTATACCAGTCCCAACATTCGCACCTGTCAAGCTCTCTCTCGAAAAGCGGAGTTAAATCGCTACTTCATCGGTGGCCAGTTCAGTGAGTTGCATTCAGTGGAGAATTCGTTGTGAGACGGTCGCCATCCAGCAAGGACGTGAGCACGGAATCAGAAGAATACCAATTGTTGTTAGCCGTTACATAGCAACGTCTAATGAAGACAGAAGCGATGATTTGTAGAATGTGTAACCCAAGTTACGAGTCACAAGAATCCAGTAAATCCAAGTACCAATCCAAACCACGTGTCGAGTCACTAACACGTGACAGTATGTCTGAAACGTCTTTGTAGTAGTGGACTGAGTTGTCTGGATGAAGAGAGTTCTGTTAACAGTTGTATCGGATTCCATTACACTGTCCTTCCGCCTGTTTCAGAATATTA
The DNA here is from genome assembly GCF_002891405.2 of Cryptotermes secundus. NCBI lineage: Eukaryota > Metazoa > Arthropoda > Insecta > Blattodea > Kalotermitidae > Cryptotermes > Cryptotermes secundus. The sequence goes on along the minus strand of NW_019725004.1, from coordinate 161,413 downwards.
TCGCACTAAGAGGGGTAAGGTATTACTCGTGTGCTTAATCAATTAAGCACCACGCCATGAAGACGTATAGGGGAGTGGAGGTATAGCCTCACAATTCTTGACCTCGACACTAGATGGAGGTGAGTGGTCAGCTTCACGCCCCAGCTGCCTTACCCACGGGGAAGGAACCGGTACGCATCGAATAGGAGACTGGTTTGGACCCAAAGCCTGTGGGGATGCGGTTGAGAAATAGAGATCTCGTGCTCCTGCCGGGAATCGAAATCAGACCGTCCAGTCTGTAATCCGAAGACACGAGGATTGGGACGGGAGTTAAACTAAATTTGTTTTTTTCCTGTGGCCATAAGTTTAAAACACGGTGGTTGCTATATGTACCGTCTGCTTGACCATTAAAAAATACTCTGCGTTGTATCCACAGTGTAGTTGTGTTTCATATGACTGTCTCAACTGACAGTGATTATTTCCCCCACATATCATTAACCGGCTGTCTTTGTCATGGAAATGCATTGTGGTTTCTGTGAGATGGGAAGTAATTTGTTCTGACACCTGTTATTAGGAAGCAGGCCTCAGAGTGTTAATGTGCCCTGGCTTTGTCACGTTGCCGCTCTGCTAGAATAAAGACTCCGTCTTGAATTCATAACCTCGATAAAGAGGCATGTCTGCTTGCTCGACTTCTGTTGATATTTTTCTGGGATGTGGGAATAAAAGATAAAGTTGCCCCTGTACTTAGTTAAGACATGGTGGAGTGCAGGTATAGCTCGGCACGGAAGTGAGTGGTCAGCTTCACGTCCCGGCCGCTTTACTCCCGGGGAAAGAGGCACCCGTATCCACTGGTTAGGAGGCTGGGTGAGCCCTAGTGTCGGTCTAGACCAGGGGTCTCCAAACTTTTCGAACCGCGGGCCACATTAGGTAATTCGGCACTTTCAACGGGCCGGATAAAATGAGAAATTAATAACTCCAGGTATGTGAGTTTTATTAAAAGCACAGAATTTCATAAACTAAATACAGAGTATGTGAGAATAAATTATCGTATATTAATGACAACAGACAGTAGCAGCAAATGCTCATATTTTAATCACAAATTATAATAAAACAATTAATGTGAATGATGGAACTCTTTTTGCATTCTTAAAATCTGATTAAATTGAGGTTAAAATTTTGAAACTCTAATCACAAGTAGCGACTTTGACTGTTCATCGGATAAATTTGTCCTGTATTTCGACTTGATCTACTTCATCTGGGAAAAAGTTTGTCGTCCCAAAAATGGAGATAAATTTACAGGCAAATTTCTTTAAATTTGGAAATTGCTCAGAGTTCAGAAATTTATAAAATTCGATCAAATTTCCTTCCTTGAATTTGTCTTTAATATGATAATTTTCCTGAAGTTCAATAATTTCCATTTGAATTTGACATGGGACATCTGCAGCATCACAGTCAAACGGATTTTGAAACAATCTAATTTCCTGAGCACTGGCATCCAAATCAGCAAATCGCTTCCGAAATTGTTCTCTCAAATCTAAAATTGTGAATAATATTAATATTAACATAATATGGAATATCAAAATATTTTAAACACAGTCTTAATTAATGAATTTGAAATCTGTAACAAGTATTTTCTTTACCAGTACTCATTGGAAAATTAGTTCAATTGGCGCATTTCAGCACAATTCTTTCGCGGGCCGGATGTGGCCCGCGGCCCGTAGTTTGGAAACCCTTGGTCTAGACGCAATGGAAGAAAGTAAAATCCCTCCTGGGAATTGAACTACGGCCCTCTAGCCCGTAGTCTGTCGCCGTACCGATTGAGCTTTCCGCGGGATGTGCATATACACATTTTAACACGTTTTTAAAGTACAGCGTTCGCTTATATTTCCACGTCTTCATGCATGAGCGTCGGTTTCACGTGATCGGTATGTTTATTTTGTTCAAGGTTATAACTTCCCCTGCACATTTGCATGGGAACGGTTCTGCATGAACGTCAATGCGCTGCTATATCCAGTTGCATGGTACCAATGCCTGTGATGTACAGCAAGACTGCAGACCAAGTCACCACTCCTTCGAGAAGATTATAGTCGCTCAGCTGGTGAAGAAATTCCTCGTCTTGTATACAGTCGGAAGGTTCAAGGGCCCTCCACTGGATCGTATCGTCAGCTATATTAATCCAGTCTGGGCACCCATTTTTAATATTATCATTCATCTAGGCCTAGTCATCCCAATTGGTCTATTCCGATCATGTTCTGCGATTGAAATAATTTGGGATTTTTAGACAGTAGCATATCTTAAGGCAAACTCTTAAAGAACCTTGACCACTAGACCACAGAGGCGGTCAGTAGGTAGGAATGCTCTAAATTCGTTAAATCTTCCGGGATGTGAAGCTGTATATCTTAGTAGATAGGTGCCAGCATGTTGAAAAAATCTGCTTCTACCTTCAGAGTTGAAACCTTCTTCTACGCTGGAAATGGAGGACACAGGTCCCTCTAAAAGCTGCATGGCGTAGTCTTTATATTCACCTCCGTGAGAACCTCACGTCCACGCAAAAAGAAAAAAAAACAAACAAACAAAACAGTTTTTGTTTCTTGAGAATAGGAATTGAAATCACCTTGTTCGGCGTGACCGGTTGGTATTTGCTTCTCAATGCCATTTTCATGCCGCACGTCGGCATTGCAGCAGATAATGCTCTTTGCTAGAGTATTAATAGAACATTCCCTGGCCCGATATCCGGAAATAATTATCCTCTCTACGCGATTAGCGGTGGCCATGGCAACCGATGTTGGCAATTTCTGCTGGTTTCGCTTCATTGTATTAATAGAATTGTCATGCCTGTTCTAGCGATGGCTGTATACATCTGGTTGCTTCTTCAGCTCCAATGCTGTACACAGGGCCTGGAATTAACTGATTCGTGTCACAGCATCAACTTTCCTTGTTGATTCATAAACTTTCCGAAGTCCAGACCCTATCCTGAGCCGCCGAGCAGGTTGTGAGGCTCGTGTTCGGGAGGTTCCCGGTTCTGATCTCGGCCCTGATACCCACTATCTTCAGTTTTCCGTGGTTTTTCGTTAGCGCTTCCCGACACAAGCGGTTATAATACGTTAACTTGCTTCTTTCTTCCTCGTCTTTTCCAATTCATTATTCACTATCGTCCGGTCATTCACCCCAGTTAATGTCATTCAATCAGCTGCGAGCAAACGTTTTGTGAGTCAGTTCGGTATAGCTTGGATTTTCTCATTACATTTTATTTCATCGTCAGCTGGGAAACAGAAGGAGCCGGGATAGCGCAGTCGGTATAGCGACTGACTACGGGCTGGACGTGAGGAGCCGGTATAGTGCAGTCAGTACATCGACTGGCTACGGCCTGGACCGTCGAGGGTTTATATTTCGAATTCCGTTAGAGGCGAGATTTTTGTCCTCTCCACGTCGTCCACGACAGGTTCACAGTCTCTTCCAAAACAGTTCCTCCACTTAATGCGATCTAGAGCTTTCTCCTTCAAATGAGAATATCCTCTTCTGTCTCCAAGGTTATTCAGCATCTTCTTACGTCTTCTTCCCGGTCTTCTGGTCACTTCTATCCGCCCCTATCTTTCCTTCAATAACTTCTTTTAGGAGGATTAAAAAGGAGAAAAAACATTTATCAATCACACTGGACGGAATTGCTAATCTTTTATAATATAAATTATGAAACTCATTTTGTAATTATGTCTTATTCTTTCTTGCGCCCAAAATTCTGAGAACTTCTTTCCCAAACAGTCTGTATGCTTCTGTCAGTGTGAGACCAAATGAGAAACTTCCGTTGTATCACTCAATTGGCAATCAATCAACCGTCGTTTTGCTGTGAAGAAGAAGTTAAACCTTTGTGTGCAGACAAGTCGCGACACGGAACGCGCAGAGTGGGATGTGCAAGTGGGATGCTGGGCCAGCAATTTAAATGTTGAGGAAGGTTAAGAAGCGCGTGATGCTGCTGGTTTGTTTAGACGCCGTCAGCCGGATGCTACGTAACACACACACACACACACACGCTCTGCTGAGGGATTTGTTTGTTGTGTTTCCCATCATGACCTTCCGATATTCCTGGAAGTGTGCAAGCTGTAATTGTAACGCAGAATGCAAGGCCATTTCTATGCCATTACGTCCCAAATTGAACGTACTTTTTATTTTTCCTTTCTTGCAGCTTGCAGTCCGTATCAAAATTTCGCGTCCTCCGCTCACAGCCAACTATGGCTTCTTCCTTGAGCCATCAATACTGACATTAACAGTGCCTCAGCGTACTGGGTTTATATCTGTTCGGCCTTGGTCCAGTTGCGGAGAACAATTCCAGATTTCTGTGACGTATCGGAGCTCCTCAGGATGAAGTCAGCGTTATCCCTTCCCTTACCTCGTCTGGCGTCGCCCTTTAGTGAGCACCATTGCTGCGGCCATTGCTAGGCAGCGGCATGGTAAACATGTGTCCGCGGCAACAGATACTGACATCTCGATAGAAAATGCGATGTTTTCTTTGTGGTCCGCACCGAGGCTGTGTAGCGAGGATCAACAAGAAAAGTTAGTCGGAGATCGGAGTTGGAGGTTAATATTTGTGTTACAAATGAGCACTAGAAGTTCGTGGTTGGTCGTGAGGAACCTCCGTTGTTAACAGCGACTACGTAGCAACGACAGGTTAACAAATATAAGATGTCATGCGTGCTATAGATGCAGTTGTCTATGGTCTGTGTAAATTAGTGAGACTGTGATAGTTTTTTGTTGTTACGAGTTAAAAGCGTCCAGTAAATACAATTATCAACCCAAACCCCGTGTCTAGTCACTAAGACGTGACAGTATCCCTCCTTTAACCCCAAACACCAGTTTTCTTACCATCGCAGCACATTTGTTTAAACAATTGTTAACTGGTTGTTAGGAATAAATTACCTGTAGGCATTAAACGTGGTATGATTCTTATGATTGTGCAAAAAGCATGTAAAAACAAGAATTCAGACATTTCAGTTGTGTTCGCTCTCGCGTATCCTTGCGTGCCACCTATTCAGAAACACAGGTCTGGAGTTAACTGTCTAGACTTGTATTTGGGAGGTACCGGGTTCGAATGTCTGCCGAAATACTGACTGTCCTGATTTGGGGGTCGTGGTTTTCCTCGACCTCTACATGCAAATGCAAGGATAATACCTCATTAGACCATGATTTTTCCCTTCTACATCCTTTCGTCTGTCATTCTGCCATCCAACGTTATGTAGTCTCAATTCTGAAAGCGTCCTTAATTAGAACACACCTGATTCGGTACAAGGAGCTTCCGGTTTTAATTTCGGCCCTGAGACTCGCTGTCGTGGTTGAAGTTTTTCGATTTTTTTTTCTCGGGCCCTCCACGATAATCCCGGGATACTTTCTCAAAATAAGCTGTGACTGGTTCCTTTCTAATGATTTCCAATTTACTGTTCCCAACATTGCCATCACATGTCTGTGGCCTTAGCCGCTGGTAGCGTCGGTCAATAAGCCAGAAATAAATAGAAATTAATATCACTTGTTACGATTTCACAGCTTCGTGCTTGGTCAAATACGAGGAGAGCTTTACTTTTTGCCTTTATTGTCCCGCAGCTGCGAAAATGTTGTTTCAGTTAGGAGACCCGGTGAGCAGTGTTTCCATTACAAAATCAGGTATCAGCTGAAGACATTATGGCTTATAATATTCATGGCGCTATAATTCCCAGCTGGTCTTCAGGAGAAACTTGAATAGACCAGTTTCCTGTACAGCCCGAGATCTGTCATGTTGTAGCAGTGAACACTGGGTTCAGAGTAGCGAATAATTCGAACGGTTGAAGCGTGTATGGATGTACTACTGAAGCCAGCCTGGGTCGCTCAGAAACAGAACAGCGTTGAAGTTGATCTGTGTCTGCTTGCGCCCACGTATCGGAAACAGCTTTCCGTGGTCACATTAACATCATTCAGTATTTTCCGTTAAAATGTATTCCAACTAAATCACCTTCCCGAAACTTGACGTCATTCATCTGTTTGCAGTGAGACGTAGCAGGTCTCCGAGTCGGGGTAACTTATAGAATTGTATGTTTTAAATCACAGCCAATGTAAGAGAAATCCTGATAAAATTCCATACTGCGTAATTAACTTTGTAGGAATCTTTATTATCTAACTTCACCGAGCTGAGCACCTTTTGAGAAGTCGTCAATTACTCATATACTCAAGAACTTCACAACGCTTTTATGGAACCCGAATGTTCATTGCCGTGTTCACAAGAGCCCTCAATTTATCCCTCTAATGAACCAGATCGTTCAAGTCCATATCACCCCATTCTATGTAAGATCCATTTCAAAATTGTCAGACCTACGTCTTGGTCTTCCTAGTGGTCTCTTTCCTTCTGGCTTTCCCACCAATAACCTATATGCATTTTTCTTCTCCCCCATTCATGTTATAGGCACTGCCCATCTCCTCACATTTGGCTAAGAGTACAAGTTATGAAGCTCCTCATAATGTAGTTTTCTCCAAAAAATGAATATGTATATCATATAGTTAATCGTTTTTAATTTACTGGAAAATTGTCGCGTTGTCAGCCTCATACTTGGTCAGACTGTTGCCAATTTATGTTTTTTTCCTTGGCACTACAGCCCCAGTGGGCCTAGGCCTACCTCCATGAACTTCTCCGTTCACTTCGGTGTTTCTAGATCTTACACATTCGGTAGGACTCCTTGGGCGGGTGATCAGCTCGTCGCAAGGCCTCTACCTGTAAACAAACACAGAAAAACGCACACCCACAAACTAAACATCCATGCCCTGAGTGGGATTCGAACCCACGATCCCGGTTACCAAGCGAGCGAAGACAGTGCATGCCTTAGACCGCTCGGCTACTGTGACCGGCAGTGTATAAGAATAATATATAAGAATTCAGTTCGTACCTCACAGGAAACAGATCCGAACCTACGATCCCGGTTACCAAGCGAGCGAAGACAGTACATGCCTCAGACCGCTTGGCTACCCCTGATGAACACTTTGAAATCACAATTTGACTTAATATGCACGCCTGTTACTTCAGAGATTCACATCTGTACCGCCAAAATTGTTTACATTCGGTTCTAAAATTATCCTACGATTTACATCCTGACTGTTTGAGGTTTTAGTTCCGTGATTAAAATTACCGGCGCTCTATTCTCAGAGTAATAATTTTCAGAATGCATTTAGCGGTTGTTGCAGCTAATTTCGAGACTCGTTTGAGTTTCTAGAGCAGTGTTCCGCCAGAAGACATAGGCGTGAAGCCACAAGATTATACGGTATGCCACGAACTTTTGTAAGAAATTGTATATTTTCGCTTTATAGTTACAAAATGTAGTACGTTAAATTAAATTAAAATAAATTATTAAACCTTAAACGCACATTTTATTGTGGCTTGTAGACCCGTTGCTAAGTAACGGCTTCGCAAACAAGCATGTTTCCACGGCAACAATTTGACATAGATAATGTTTCCTGTGTGGTCCGTGCTGAGGTATTATAAGCAGGACAGAGGACTGCTAAGGTTCAGTCATTGTGAGCTGTTGCTGTGAAGAGCTGAGGCCGGTGATAGTTCGGGAACCCAGGCGAAAGGGAACGTCCGCTGTTGGAAGCCGCTACCGAGCAACGACTAGTGGAGGCGTGACTGTGGACACTAATGTATGTGTGTGATAGTGAAGTGTAAAGTGCAGTCACGCACCGTATCAAACAGTCCAATAAATCCAAACCCCGTCTAATAGTCACACTGCATACACGTGAAGATATTTACCGGAATTTACTGTTTTAACGTTAGTGAGGAGTAAGTGAGTGTGAGGGGGAGTGACCAGTAGTAGACTCCTCCACTCGTCGAAGAGGAAGCCGCGTTTCGAAACGTACGAAAGTCGAAATGACAAGAATACGGTCATGGATACCTAGAACGACTGTGCTGGTGAGGACCGGCAGCCATTTCATGGGCTGGACTGATTAACGGCGGAAGAATACAGTGTAGTACGAAATGCGTGAAGTACGTGAATGATGAAGATGAGACAGAAATGATTGCCGGTTGAATTTCAACGGGGATTTCCCATTAGTAAATAAGCAAAGAAACGAGTTGTGCTTCTGCGTATCCGTCACCCTCAGCCAAATTACCTCAAGTCTGCCAACTCATTGCGAGTCTATTATTGTTTGTGAAATAAGAGTCATTGCTTTCAAACTGCACTGCGCCCCTTTGTCCTGCAAGCTTTGTGTTACGGGAGTGTGTTGGACCATGACCGGCGCATCTGCTGCTATCATCATCTCGGACTTAACCAGCGGCGTAGTTCTCTGAGCTTCAGTGTCGCACGGGCCACTTCATACAACATATAATGATGCTGTATCAACTGCGGATGTTATACAGCGTCTGAACAAGCTAACTCCCGCGGCAACGCTTCTGATTTGTATCCTGATGAGCCCGGTAAGAATATTGGCCGAAACACCGTCTACACTGAGGTTTTCTTTTTTTTTTCCTTTTGAGGCGATCATAGTGGCCATGCAATCTAAGGCATAAAAGTCTTCGCTCGCTCTAGCATTGGATCGTGTGTTCGAATCCCACTCGAGGCATGATTGTCCGCGATTCTCCTGTGTAGGTAGCGGCCTTGCGACAGGGCTGGTCACTCTTCCAAGGAGTCCCACCGACTGTCTATAAGGTCCACAGTTCCAGATTAATTCTGAAGGGACACAGGCCACAGTTCCTAGTACGAAAGATATAAGAAGAAGAAGAAGAAGAAGAAGAAGAAGAGATTCCCTCAAGGCAATTGACGGAATAATTGGTGTACCTCAGACTAGGCCACGACCACTTCTTTTCGTGTCGTCACTGACGTCATTAAATAGACCACAGATAGTACGGAAAGTCATGGAAGCGTGATTCTGGATAAGTGTGTAAAGAGCTGGAAAGAGGATGCCACACTCTATATGACAGTCGATTCACCTTTTCTCATCACTTCTATGATTACTCTAGGTTCGCTACACCGACTGCTCTATCCTGGCTCCCGTGCTGATATTATATTGTCACTTGTAGGCGGGGTTTGGATTGGTAAATAGATTTGTTGGATACTCACAAGTCCTGACTACAGATAGTTATAACACTCTATAAAGATTACTGTAATCATAACACATAAAATAAAGCCTTCAGCGTCTGTTTACTAGTCGTTCCTTGGTAACATTTCAGCTGTTGAATTGCCTTGAACGATGTGTTAATCTCTCTTGACTAAAATATCCTGGTCCGAACTCTCAACTAACTCTTAGTCAAAGTCAAAGTTACTTTACGACTGGCGGTTTATCGCCAATCAGTTCGTCTTGGCGTCAGGCCCCTTGAGATCCGCGACTAGGGATTTTTTTCAACTGAACCGTTGCGGTAATAGTCCTTATGTAACATCCTCTCTGACGTGAAGATAGGCTTGTCTCTAAGGAATATGCCTGGCCTTAGGTCAAGGGTACATTTCGCACATAGAGCGTGTTACTGAAAATTCTTCCTCTTGCACTATATACAACTCCTCTGTCAGTACAGGCTTCGCAGAGCAGATCATGTCCATCTTGCGTGTCTTATGCTACAACTGCAGCTTAGTCACTCAAAGTCAAAGTCACATTGCGACTAACGGTCAGTCAGTCAGTCTTGGTGTCGAGCCCAATCTGGAGCTTATGACCAGATATTTATTACTGTTTGACAGTTCCGGTCTTCAGTTTGTGCTGCGTCCTCTCTGACGAGAAGACGGTTCTGTCTTTTGTCAGAGTCACTGTCTGCAGTAGTAGGTCATTTGTCATAATGTAAAGGATATTTATATTTTACATGTTAAAGATGTTAATAAATGTATGTCAAATATATACAGGGCCTCTGTCAGTCCAGGCTCAGTACAGCAGGTTATGCTCTATTTCTAGTAGCTTCCGCTACAATGGCAGTCTAGTCACTTGAACGGTCAAATGCTTGACCGCCTCCAAGTTCAAGAATCTTATATATTCTGTGTCAGGCTTCGCCTTATTCAGTATTGCGAACATTTTCGTTATCGTGATTTTATATAACTTCAGCTTGTTACCTGCATAATTTTGTTATATAACCACTGAAATCAGCCGGTCTGGGGTCCTCGCTATATAGCCTCGGGGCGGACCCAATAGAAAACAGGGTCTCCAACAGTTCCGCTATTCTTGTCACGGACCGAAAAGAAAACACCTGTTCTGGAGACGTGTTACCAATCAACTGCCTGTCAGAGAGTATCGGCCCGTATTATTGTAGCCTGTTGTTTATTTATGTTGCCTAGCACTGGGAATGGTGCGGACCACATTGAAAACACTTCTTCTGTTAGAATTGTTGTGCTACCTACAGCTAGTTGTAGCATGTCCCACAGAGAACACAGCTCATGTTGTTGCGTGTTTGATGGAACATGTATACTGAGTCGTTGCGTAGCACTGGTCATGTTTGTTACAGTATCCTTACTTTTAGCTCATTAGCTTCATCGTGGGTTATGCTGCTCACGTTGTTTCTGCTGCGTCGTCAGAATTGCCATCTCTGATACGGCGAACCTTTCCAATTTTCCAAACATAATCCATCCGGACTCTTTCGACCTACGAGTTTGCGTTCAATCGTAGAGTAAGTATGTAAGTCAACAATTCTGAAGAGTTNCCCCCCCCCCCCAGGGGTTACTGGATTTCGACATTTCGTCCATCGCTTAGTAACCTGAGGAGAGCACAGCGCTGCAGAAACTGGACCTGTTTCTGCCCTCAGGCGAAAAGATTGGTAGGAAAGCGCCTACAGCTAAGCTCAGTGAACATGTTCGTTCGGAACGCCAGATGATGGGCAACGTCCAGAACCCCGATAATCCTAAGAATTCATATTCCTTTCACTCATTCCACTTCACGTAACGTTCTGTTGTATGCACGTCGTGAAATGACTGAATACAGCAATCATCAGTTGGCGATTCGGCAGTTGAATAAGTTCTCTTCCGTGTTGTAACTTTTGATTTTTATTTGAGGGATACCCCCCAGGTTCGAATTTCCGCTGAGATTTTGTTTATCCTATCCGGTGTTTGTTTCGTTGTTTCCTTTTTTCGCAGCGTACAAACGCCAGTCGACCTGCCTCAGATATGTCACGACCACTTCCTTCAGCATCGCTTAAAATTCGTTATTCCGTAATCACCCTGCCATTCCACTCTGTAGTCTGCGCTACTGGCAGGGCTCTTGAATAAACAAACCTGAAGTTGTGAGAAGAGCGTGTCGCCTTGATGCGCCACGGATCACACAGAAAACGTGTCCAAGAATGTTATTTTTGCTTGTGTATTCGTTGCCTTGGTAAGGTTTTCCGAGCCGTTGCCTAGCAACGATAGAGGGCCACACATATAGACACACAGACCGGTGGGAGGAATTTAAGAAGTACTCCGTTGAGATGGGCTCAGATGCCATGATGTTCATGCCGAGTTTCATAAAGATTGGTTCATCCATTGAAAAGTTGATTGGAGGGGGGGGGGAGGATTTACAGCATGGAGATCCCATGAGTCTACTTTCAATTTTTTTTTTCGAACTAAGTAACGTATGATATTAAACCGAACCGGCTTTTGGATTCCTCTGAACTAATTCGACAGTATATAACCTTGTAGTTGATATAGTGTCATGGAATAAGCGACTAATAAATCATTCCTCTACTCTTTGTAGGACACGCGTAATCTCGCAGCAGACACAGCATCGTGAAGATGAAATTGTCTGATACTAGTCGTGCACTGGAGTGCTCGGTTTATTGACCTAGGGCAAGATGTTTTGTGTTAATGAAATCAGCAGCAGCAGCCAACAAGCAGTGTACTGCATTGACCTTGCCCAGAGGGCACAAGTGTGCATGTTTGCACAGTGGTGATGTCATGTTGCATGTGTGCTTCAACTTCGCAGATAAAACTTTTCGTATTTGATGTGCGATTTCTTTTCTGTTCGCGTACCGACTCGCCCTGTGCGCCCAACTGCTGCGATACTACTGCTCTCTGTGGCAGGTTATGTAAATCTCATTGCTGCACACACTTGGATTGTGATTGATGATCATGGTCATATACAGAATTGCTCATTTGTTATACTTTGTAAAGCTAATGTTACCATTGTTAGTCTCGCCCCTTTTCGGCAGTGCCGGATGCGACGTATTAGCGTGCATGAACGAATGTAGCCCTGAAAACCTCAAGAAAACAGAATACTTGAAAGAGCCACTGATGGCAGGAACATTCTTGTAGAATGAGACCCAGTATGGTTCTCTAGTGTTGGTCGACATTTCGGAAGGACGGCATGCCTCCATCTGCATGGTAAAGAGCGAAGACTCTTAAAAATACTCCGTGGCTTTTAGTCCGCAAGCGAACTATACTGACCGAGCGACCGAAGCTTGTCGGCGAAGTTAGTGAAGACTGTTCTACTCTGAAAATGGAGGTAGCGCGTTCTGCCAGCGCGTCGCCAGGCGTCTCTTTTACTACACGGCGTCACATCACAGATGACAGTTACGTGTATTTTCAGTCGCGAACTCGAGAACCTCACATCTACTTAAAACTGTCGAAGGTAAAAAAAGGGTAAGCTAAGGACGTATGGGACGGTGGAGGTATGGCTCCACCATTCTTGACCTCGGCGCTAGATGAAGGTGAGTGGGCATCTTCACGACCCGGCCGCCTTCCCCCGGAGAAACAGCCCCGATACCCATTGAATAGGAGCTTGGGTGGACTCCAAACCCGTCTGGATTCTAAGGAGAACAGAAAAATCTTTCCTCTACTGGGAAATGAACTCCGGCCGTCCAGCCTGTAGCCCGTCGCTATACCGACCGATTTATTTAAAATTGTTACTTAAAGAAAAGCGCAGTATGAGAAATGTCAAGCGGAAACAATTTAGGTACTGCATGCCGGTAAAAAAAAAGTAAAGTAAAGGTATCCCTGTAACAGGCCATGGAGGCCCATAGGGTTGTGAGATGTTGAGGTTCCCATGTTTTCTAGATAATCGGCTAACGGATGGCGGTGAGGTTGTCAGCCCTACGCGCCGGCCGCCCTTTACCCCCAAGAATATTCCTGGTACTCATTTCTGTTAGAGGTTGAGTCGACCCCAGGGCCATAGTGCGGCTGGAAGGATTAGGTAAATTTAAAAAACTAATGACTTTATCGGGATTCGATCCCGCGACCTTCCGGCTTGTAGCATAGTGCCTCAACTAACTGCGCTGCCGCGTGAGATTGCTAAGCAGGGCTGAATCAGATCTCGCTGCTTTAAGAACTATTGCTACACGTACATGGTGAGCAACATGCTTGATTTCAGAATGCCATTGAAAGAAGTGTCTTTGCTTTCTGTCCAGTGGGTACTGAAGGCTCTTTCCCCGGGAGTAAAGCGTCCGGGGTGTGAAACTAACCACTCATCTCCAACTAGTGCCGGGGGCAAGAATACCGTGGATCTGTACATCCACTCCCCCCACACGTCTATATGGCTTGATGCTTAATTAGTTAAACACAGGGACAACTTTACCTTTACCTTGCTGTACAGTTTTTCTCTGACGCCTGGTTTCAACCCTCCAATGAAGAGAATGCGAGACATATGCCCAGGTCCCGCCCGGGTGTACTGGAGAAGCTGAAAACATCAACACAATTTTCGGACTAGTCTTGCCGTTGATGTTGACGCACCAGAGCTCAGTGTGTCCCTGAATGAACAGTACAGTGATCAGAGCCAAGCAATTTTCCCATCACTTCCGCCGTCTTCCCTTCTGTATGAAACAGAAGCTTCCGGATTCGCGAGGCGCAGTGTGCGAGTCATCATTTTATGCGAAAACCTTGAAATCACGTGAATGTTTAACATAAACGTTGAATATGGCAGGGCCCCTTTTCATATAGTTTATGATGGCGAAATTCGGTACTTTTGTTTTTATTTTATGGTGCTCTCAGTAAAAGGTGAAAAGTAAAGTTGCCTTTTGTGCTCAACTAATTAAGCATAACGCCGTGAAGGCGTATGGGGGAGTGGATGTATAAATCCACATTTCCTTGACTTCGGCACTAGTTTTGAGGTGAGTGGTCAGCTTCACGCCCCGACCGCTTTACCTAAGGGAGAAAGAGCCCCCGGTACCCATTGGATAGGAGGCTAGGTGAGTCCCAGAGCCGGTCTGGACGACGTGGATAAAAGAAAATTCTTAACCGTTTATCAATCCTCTAATTTGTATGAAATGTACGACTTTGTTTATGGGAGGGAGGGGTCGTAGTAGTCACTTGGATCCATAAAGAACTGGCCCAGGTGGTGAAATCTGAAATAAGCTATGGCCTCACAATCACGTAGAATGTGTGTGGCTGATTCATCTTTTTCTTGGCACTTTCGCAAATAGGGTTATCTGTCAGTCCCAGTTTGAAAAGGTGTCCCTTTAGATGACAAGTGTCGTGTAAATAGTTCTGCCATCCATCTTAATTGGTCTCTGTTTAATTTTAACAGGTCGTTCGTTCTTCTTGGCAGAGGAACTGTCACCCCAAAGGAGAAACATAGATTGAGGGTTTTTGGGCGCGGAGTCCTCATGAGAATATTTGGAGCTAAGAGAGATCAAGTGGCAGGATGCAGACAATTAATAATGAGAAGCAACATAATTTTTACTCTTCAATAATTAAATATTAGAATTATGAAATGAGTTAGGATGAGCCGAGCAGTACATGCCAGCATGTGTGAGGGAGTTGAGAAGCGTATTTTTTTTAACTGGCTCTACAGCCACTCTTGGGCTCTGGCCTCTAATTTTTCAGTTTCATGATCATTTTGCAGGCGGTAGAACTCCTTGGACGAGTGATCAGCTCGTCGCAAGGCTTCTACCTAAACACAGGACAACACATACAGACATCCATGACTTGTGTTGGATTCGAACCCACGGCTTCCGACCGAGCGAAGAAAGTACATGTGTTAGACCTCTCGGCTACCGTGACCGGCTGAGAAGTGTATACAAGACATTATTCGGGAAAACAGAGGAGTAGCTTGGGAAACCCATGCCTGAATTTGAAGATAATATTACAGTTGATTTTATAGAAATTGTGCGAGAGTGTGGAGTGGATTCATGTAGCTCAGGATAATCGTCAGCCTCTTATGAACATGTTAATGAACTTTCTGATTCCATAAAACTTTGATAAATTTCTTTACCAGCTGAGCGGCCATCACCCTCTCACGAACGACCCTCCTGAATACTTGTATGGGCATCTGTTTCGTTAGGGAGCTAAAGAGATTGGCGTTCAGTAGAAAGGAAGAAACGCTCCTGCACGTGTAAGGTTTTTATCCGCTTGTTAACTGTACCCCTTCAGTCTGCAGTTCTCGAAGCCCGCAAGTTAGTACGTGCTCCGAAAAGATAAGCGTTTCTTATGCTAAAGAATTCAAACTTTTCGCTGATCTAATGAGTAATCCTGACTTGAGATAGTTCAGTATCCGTTGGACAAAAGAGTGAGCACATGTAAAATACCGTGAAGAGAAGAAAAAGGAACTGACATTGTTTAGACTGAAGTATTTCATTACCAGCGTAGTAATTGGTTCATTACTGATGAAGGGAAGACTTGAGGATAGAAGAAAAGATTGCGTTGTCGATTTGTATTGTCCTCTTTTCTTTTGTAAGCTGAATTTTAGTAGAGCACGTGACTTCGTTGTTTGTTGCTGCAGAGAAGTAGCCGGGGCTGCGTTAATTAAGCCAGGGAGAGCTGGAGCACTCTGGGCTTCAGTGTTCAAGTACTCAGCGGGATAGCAAGGAAGTAGTGAGTTCAGTTCTGGTGAGGGCGTCATTTTGTGTAGAATGAATGTACGGAGCTGTGATGCAATTGGCTTATTCTCGGGAGGTCCCCGTTTCGAATTTCGGACCGAGCAAATTCTCTGGTCTATTGTTAATGCTCTAGACGTACATTATGATCCTACTCAGTTCGAATCACAGACTGACGGTCAGTCAGTCAGTAAGTCTTGGTGTCGAGCCCCATATGGGGCTCACGACCAACTATTTATTGATGTTTGACAATTACGGTCTCTTTTTTTTTTTTTGTGTGTGTGTCCTCTGACGAGAGGACGGGTCTGCCATTTGTACATGCTGCTGGCCCTTGCCAGCGCAGTCTTTCTCGGGTCCGAGTCCCTTGGAACTCGCGACCATATTTTACTGTCTCAGATTTGAGACTTCCCTTTTCGTCGCCTCCTACGACTCGCAGGGTCACGGTGGAGGTATTGACACCGCCTCCACACGGGTTGTCAGACCCCTTCAGAGTCAAAATTACTTTACGATTGGCGATTTACCGGCAATCAGTTCGTCTTGGCGTCAGGCCCCTTGAGGACCACGACCAGTGACAAACCACTTGAGGCTCACGACACAGTTATATAGCCTCGGGCCTGACCCACAGAAAACACGGTTTCCATCGTTATAGCCCAACAATAGCTAGATTCTCGCGTGCATATTCGTTGCAGCGGGAACATGTTTACCTTGTCGTTGCCTAGTAATAAACATCTACTCTGACTCCACTATTCCGGCTTTGAGGCGTCATGTCACAGTATATACACATATGCGTTCGTATATTTAATTCGGGAAGAAAACTTGTAGTAGCACACCAATGGGAGTATGAGTAGTAATATTAGAATTAGATAAACTTCCACCTTCCATGGAAGTCACTCAGTACCACGCCATAGCGAATATAGGCCTCACACTTAACACAACTGCTTTACACGACGTTAGACTCTGCTCTTAACCCAAGAAATCACAATTCCCAATACACAAGAGTATCTGTTAAAAAAAAAACAAAAACAAAAAAAGGATATGTTCTAACTAATTTTAATAAAATTCAACAATAATTGGAACTAGTTTCACCTAAGTTTTAGAACAGTAGACTAGAAAAAGCGCCGGTCACGTTAGCCGAGCGGTTTGAAGCATGTACTGTCTCGCTCGCTCGAAAGCCGGGACCGTGAGTACGAATCCCACACAAGGCATGAATGTTTGATATGTGTATGTTCTGTTGTCCTGTGTTTAGTTAGAAGCCTTGCGACGAGCTGATCACCCGTCCAAGGAGTCCTACCGTCTATAAAATGATCATGAAACTGAAAATTAGAGGCCAGGGCCCAAGGGGGCTATAGAGCCAGTGAACAAAAAACTAGAAAAAGGAATACAGTGAAGCAGTTACGTAAAAGTATCTACCTTATCGTGACCTTATAAGGTCGAAACATGCCGTACAAGTAACATTTATAAAAACATGACAGCATAGCCCACGAACAGTCTGCAAGCATGACAAGAAGTTGCACCTTCAAGACTGCCCCTGCAAATTAAATCGTTAACCAGCGCAACAAGATGTTGTATCAGTAATATATCAGAATACTAACAAAAAGATGGTCACACATGAAATGCTGTTGTAGAATGAACTCAGTGAAAGTGAGAGTGATGCTGTCAACACATGAGAATGCTCGGATGTTTTAGAAGCAATTATATTACAACTGCGCTGGTGATTTAAGTGCTGAAGAAAGGATATCTTGAGTGCCTCGTGGCGCTTGGTTCTTCCCATACTGTTCCCTAAATTGTACAGGAGAGGTTTCCATTGTTCCTACACATCTCTTTGGAGTCTTTTGTTTAAATAAACGAGAAATTGATGCGGACATTAACTGTACACAAAGGTGTACTGTAACTTGTGCCCAAAGATTTGCCTGTGTGTTGTGTGTTGGTTCCTCTGTGGGATGTAACATGTAATTTACGACCGCGGTTGTGCATCGGAGGAGGTAAATATATAACAAGATGAAGCGTGGTTTGCCTTTGTCTGGCGCAGATTTCTGTTCCCGGGAGCAATAACGTTATTCTGTTGCTAACTACAAAGAAACGAGCCACGCGAAACACCTCTCACAAGGGGAATATGACATGACATCGGTGACAGGAAGAGAGAAATGAAGGAATGAAATAAATTGAGGACGGAGAAATGGAAGAAAGGACGGAAGGAGAAATGATAGAATGAAAAATGGTGGAGGAGGAAATAAAGAAATAAGACGGGAGGAACCAAGGAAAAGACGGAGGAATGAAGAAATGGGTTAAAAATGAACAGCGAAAGAAAAAGGAAAACCAAATATGCTGAGATATAATTTCAAATTAAGCTAATATCGTTTCCCGCCGCTTTCTTCCGCACATTTTACAAAATAATTATTCGTTATTCATCTTTCATTTGACACTGCATCGTCCTAGATATTATAAAAGCTTCGTTAAATATCCGGTCTAGAAAACCGAAACTAACGGCCGTGGGGATTCGCTGCTGACCACGCCACACCCTCTATCCGCTAAAGTTGACACTAACTTCGCCGACAAGCGGCGGTCGCTCGGTCGGTATAGTTCGCTTGCGGACTAAAGCAGCGGAGTTTAAGTTTTTAGTTTTTCGTTAAATATAAAATAAGTAAATCGACGCGAATGCCTCCTCGATAGAAGCATTCTGCGACCGCCTCCTTCCAAATTCATACCTACTCCCTATGCACGATCGTCTTGCCATCTCATTTGACGCTATAAGCCGATCGGTTCGAACATCCCTGTAAAGAAACGAAGCATAAATAATCCGGTAACACGAGGAGAGCGGAAGAGGAGGGCGTGTGAAGAAACCTGTCCCGAAGCCGTGTCTATCTTAGGTAGGCCTGTGTCACTGGGCGGGTGGACTTCCATTCCACGTGTCTTCGGTATTCACTAAAGTTAACCTGATATCCCTTCACACGACGTCTTTCCACCGCTTTTGTGTTCCCTTATTCATTAGCCATGAACGTACCCCGCCTGGCGGTAAGTCGATAGATGACCATGAATATGATGTGTCCTGAGTGATTGATGATGTTCTTTTGGGAAGGATCCTGTCTGTATTATGCATTCTGAACTTTGCATAACAGAATGAAAAATTTATTCCCTTTCGTTCTTCCTTTCCTCATTCAAATAATCGAAGCAACTTGTGGTCCCCTTTGCCCGTCATGTGTATATCATGCACGCGTCACTATAAAACACTTTTCAGCACTGAGGCACTGAATGAGATGATGACAGTCATCTGTTATTGAACTGCAGGAAAGTTGGAAAGTAAATTAAATTTACCTCAGAAGTAATGTTGATAGCACTGAAATATTATAAAGTGTAATGCCGTTGCTATCCAACGAACGCGAGAAGGAACATTCGTCGCTTGGTAACGGTCGGTAAATACGTTCGCGCGGTAACGATATCCAGTCTATCGCTAGGCAACCGCCATGGCAATAGAAGAATTGTTGGAGGCGGTGTTTCTTGTTGTGTCTGCCCCAGGGTTATATAACGAGGACACCAGCCGAGCTGCTGGCATTTAAAGTCCCGTACGTATATGACTATATAACAAAATTATGCAGGAAACAAGCAGAAGTCATACAAAATCATGATAATGAGAACGTTCGCAACATCGGACAAGGTGAAGCCCGCCACAGAAAGTATAAGAGGCTTAAACTTGGCGGCGGTCAGGCATACGACCGTTCAAGTGACTAGACTGCCGTGGTAGCGAATAATACTAGAAATAGTGCGTAATCTGCTGTACTGAGCCTGGACTGACAGAGGCCTGGTATATATTGTACATAAAAGTAAGGAATTAAGATTAAATTAGTAAATATATGTAAATACTGACAGTGGACTTACTAACACAGACTATGACTGACAAATGACAGACCCGACCTCTCGTCAGACAGGGCGCCCCAAATGAACAGGACAGTAACTTCCATATAAGAAAAAAAGAAAAGAAAAAATCTGGTCATGAGCCCCAGTCGGGGCTCGACACCAAGACAGACAGACTGACGGACCGTCAGTCGCAATGTGACTTGGACTTGGCTGCCCTCAGTTGTCAGCAGTTTAGCTGAGTGAAGTTGGTGAGTGAGAGAGTTCAGCTGCCAGTTGGAAGTCAGCCTGTGAAGAAAAGACTGGGAAGCTTGGTGTGAAATGGCCGCCAGCCTGGGTCTCGGCTGAGTTCCGCACGGGAGGCTGTGATATGAGAACCTGAGTACAGGAAACTGAAGAATCTCCCTCGGTAGAAGCCGTTGCCAGGAAACGGCTGGTGGAGACTGTAATAGACTGAGGACACTAGTCTGCTAGTGCCAGTGACTTGTAAAGTGTAGTTCCGAGTGATACATAGTACAAGTGGCCAGTAAATCCATTCACCAATCCATACCCTGTCTATGGTCACACACCCGTAAACACGTGACAGTGTGATGTAAGTGTGAACAATATAAATCTTGAAGATAGGCGTTCTGTCTGGTAGATTTTACCGACTTTTGTTGGAACATGTTGCCTCCATCTTCAGTTTAATTTCCTGTTCATGGAACTGGCCTCCGAAGGAGAAGAGAAAGTCGGCACATGGCAGAAGACTCTTAAGACTGAGAGGTTCAAAGTCTGCCTTATCGACGGTCTGGTGAAATACTAGACAACGTCGAAGCTGAGGTCCGGCCGGTAGAGAGCTCAGCGCGAGGGCGAATGCTAGCGAGTCGTTCACATGGCGCGGAATTTCACAAAGTCAAAGTCACATTGCGACTGACGGTCAGTCAGTCAGTAAGTCTTGGTTTTGAGCCCCATCTACGGCTCATGACCAGATATTTATTACTGTTTGACAGTTACGGTCTTGTTTTTGTGGGTCGCCCTCTCTGACGAGAGGACGGGTCTGTCTTTTGTACATGCTGCTGATACTTACCAGAGCAGTTTTTCTCGGGTCCCAGTCCCTTGGGATTTGCAACCATATTTTGCTGTCTCAGATTTGAGACTTCCCTTTTCGTCACCTTCTACGACTCGCAGGGTCACGGTGGAGGTATTGGACCCCACCTCCACACGGGTTTGAATTTTCAAGTCAAAGTCACATTGCGACTAACGGTCAGTCAGTAAGTCTTGGTGTCGATCCCAATCTGGAGCTTGTGACCAGATATTTATTACTGTTTGACAGTTTCGGTCTTCAGTTTGTGCTGCCTCCTCTCTGACGAGAAGACGGTTCTGTCTTGTCGGAGTCATTGTCCGCAGTAGTAGGTCATTTGTCATAATGTAAAGGATATTTATATTTTACATGTTAAAGATGTTAGTAAATGTATATCAAATATATACAGGGCCTCAGTCAGTCCAGGCTCGGTACAGCAGGTTATGCTCTGTTTGTAGTAGCTTCCGCTTCAACGGCATTCTAGTCACTTAAACGGTCGTATGCTTGACCACCGCCAAGTTTAAGCCTCTTATACTTTCTATGTCTGTCTTTGCAAGTTGCAAGCCTTCATGTTATAACATCCCGGCACGGACCACATGGAAAACACACTTTTATTGTTTCGGGCGTTATCTAGCAACGACCGCTGTTTACAGAGTCACCGCTTAGCAATGGGTCTATACGCCACAATATTGTGTGTGCCTGGTGAGACTCGAACCTCTTACCTTCGAGTACTAGTCAGAAGTTAGGCCCTTGATCAGACTTGCTCGGTTACACGGTAGCACCACTCAAAAGACCACAGTATAAAGGAAGAGTTAGAGTTTAGAGATGAAAACTCTTGTCATATCCTTCACTACTGCTATCCTAAACCGGCACTGCTCTGTCATTTGGGTTTTATAGTTTCTGAACATTCAGCGGACCGTTAAATTAGATGCGTCGCGTTTCGGGATGCCAATAAACAAGTCACTTGTTTTATTACCCGCCAAAATGTTGTACGGTTGTGGGTGCTTGTTGAAACATTTACTGCAGTAAGACAACCAGCCTTCCGGCAGTGCATTCTTGTGCCAACCTTCGTAATTCCGGCCAGGGACATGAAGTGGTGGGCGTGGAGAAGCCAGGCGTCTGCTTTCCCAGCGGATTTTTAAGAAAAATCTGAAGTTATTTTTCAGCTTGGTTTTATCTGTTTCAAGGCGGAGCCCCACATCTATCCGTCAGAATATTCTTATGCAGCTTGAACGTAACTTTGTAAGCAAATTTACTGGTGCCCCCCCCCCCAATTCTGTCCGCGTCCGTGGTCACTGACGACTCTGTTTTCTGTATTATTTTCTTAGGATATTTTATGAATTTAGTGACAACTTTAGCGGAGAGAGGGTGTCGCTCGGTCAGCGCAACGAATCCCGACGGCCGTAAATTTTCGGTTTTCTAGTTCGGAGCCGCCATTTCCTTGAAATAGCTCCTCAATTATCCTCGCGAGGCTGAGTGGACCCCGTTCCAGACCCCACTACTTCTCAGAAAATCAGGTAGCTCCTGGAATCGAACCCGGACTTCTGGATTTGTAGCCAGGAACTCCGACAAGCTCGGTCCGTATAGTTCGTTTGCGGAATAAAGCCACGGAAGGTTTCTTTTTATGAATTTAGCAATCTACAGTCATTTTCTTTGCAATGCATCAGTACATCGAAATATCTGTGGACATCCCCTCGTCTAGCCTTCCGTATCTTACTTTCTTTGTCTCTTCTCAATATTTCTTTCTCTCTCTTAGTTGTTACCTTATTTCTTTTTTCTTCTTCTTCTTCTTCTTCTTCTTCTTCTTCTTCTCCCCCATGTTGGCTTTATCAACTGCATAAAATGTGTGATATTTGTAAGGAATGTGGATTTCAGTTATCGCAGCTTGGTATTTTCCCGGTTGTTTGATGGAGTGCCTGATAAAACCCGTATTCTTCAGGCAAGATGGCCTAAAGTTGTTCAAACCTCTGTAACTGTTTGTGTTCATGCTTATTCCGCCGTACCGTGCTGTAATATCTGCCGAATTAACCCTGGCAGGATGATCAGACTTTCTAAGGAATGGGGAAGCGCTTTTTGGCCTCATTGTCTTTGTCGAGTGATGAAATCCGCGATAATGTTGTCACGGTAGCCCGGCTGTTGTAGGAATTCGTAGTCTACCGTCGACTCAGCTGTGCTTGAACTAAGTTTAACGTAATCCTCAGTTTATCTAATGTTTAAAATAGACCACGATCAATACCCCCACATCCTTTCACCTCTGTCATTCGCAGACGATATCTCGTTCTGTATTGCGTACCCGATCTCAGGAGTTCATCGTATTTCAGTGAAAACAGAACCCAAAGTTTGGATACGACTCTGAGCCAGAAACATTACGTCTTGTGCCTACGTCAAGATATATATCTATAGGCCTACATAATTAGCCGGGCAGTGTTTGTCGGTTCCTCGTTATGTTGGAAACCAAGTGTTAAACTTATCTGTTAGTTACCACAGGACCAGAAGATGCAGCGATAAATTTCATTGTCACTGGGTATTACAGTGTCGATATTCATCGAAGAAATTATTGTTATTATTATTACGTAGTGGACCTGGAACGGGTCCACTCAGTCCCATGAGGATAATTGAGGAGCTGTTTCAAGGAAATAGCGGCTCCGTTGTAGAAAATCGAGATCCGTTGTGCTGACCACGTGACGCCCTCTAACCACTAAATTTGGCACTAACTTCGCCGACAAGCAGCGGTCGTTCGGTCGGTATAGTTTGCTTGCGGACTGCAGGCCACGGAGTTTTATTATTGTCACGTGTTGGGTAGGTCACGCCACAAATAACTTCACGCCGTTCTGGATCTAGCGAATTTAGTGCACATTCGCTCTTACACTTACACAATTTACAATCTCACAACTACTGCCGTCTGCAGTATCACAAATACTTCTTCTGCTTCCATTCACTCCGGCGAATGCTGGACTGCGACTGACTGGCTACTTTCTCTCACTGACGAATACTCCTGTTATGTAGCTTCCGCACTGACAACACAGAAAACAGTTACGTCAGGCATGTCAAACTCAACTTGGGCAAAGGGCCACCTCAGCCCTATAAATAATAGTCCAGGGCCGCACTTCAAAATAGAAATATACATTAGATTTTGATACAAGGAAATTTAATTATATTTATTATTTAGGAATAATTTCAATATAATTACCTAAAGTCACATATCTTACAGTTTTAAGAAGCAAGAAAATGCCATTTTTGACAATTATCAAACAGCTTTTCAATATGTAAAAAGAGATTACACAAGAAATTATGTTAGAAATAGCATAACATTGAATTTCCTGCAGCCTGCTAATTTAGTATGTCTGCGTGAGACTTCTTGTCTTCTGGTCTGTTGGAAAATTGTCTTTACAAAAAATATTTTACTAAAATTTTAATATTGATTTTAATATCAATTAGCTCTAAAAGTTTAGGGGCCGCACTCTGTGGCTATGGGGGCCGCATGTTTGACACGGCTGAGTAACGTGATAGCTTTCACTGTTGCGTGACGTCGTGTTTACCGATTGCCTAGCAACAGTCGCAGCACGGGCACTCCTGTTGCGTGACGCCGTGTTTACAAAGGTGTTGCTGGGCAACGCTGCGTAGCAACCAGCGCATTTCGTCTCGGCTCGGCACGTACAAACACCGCTTTCCTTACTGTTGCGTAACTTGGCAACCGACCGTTTATCAAGGGTCTGTCTTCGTGGTGACTCGTTCCACCTCCCGTTTCCCAGCAACGGTTAGACATGTCACATTATTATTATTGACCACTGTGCTGTAAAGTTTGCACATAAATAAACACGAATTGAATTGAGTTATTACGCTTGCTAACTATGTAATTGGCGTGACCGTTCCACTGCTACGCAACTTATTTGAATGTAGTTAACTTTATTAATTTGAAATCTTAACTGTTCAAAATGAAATTCAATGAACAAGTGTAGTGAGACATAGGTCCCTTCTTGTATGTATGAGTTAGCGTCTTCCCACGTTTACAGCAGAAACAGGAAGACACCCGTTGAAGGTTTATTAGAGGAAAATTGCATGAAAGGATTGGGGTTTTATGACCCCAAGCCACGCTTCACATTTGTCAAATTCTGACAGAAATACGTTGGAGTCAGAAATCCTTAAACCTTTGTAAGCTTTAAACGGAGTGGAGGAATATCTAATTAAGATACTCCTATTTTTCAGATATAATCACTAAAATTTAAGGGTGTGACAGAGCAGAGACGCTGAGGAAACAAGGACTTGGAGGTCCGAGTAGAAATCAGTTGTCGAAGTCCGTCACACACCGGGACTCGTAAGAACCAGACGTGAAAGTCACGTACCGGGAATCGTAGGAAAGAAGTAAAGTCTCACACTCCGGCCCTTGAGAAAATATACTGGTAGTACTCAGTTGTAAAGTGTTAACCACTTAGACCGAAGCAAGTTTTAATAATAATAAATTAAAACCTGAAAAGTGGTTTAGTTTCAAAAGTGTCTAAACAAGTAGTCAATTGTAAAGTGTTAAACGGCAACTAACAAGTGCTGAATAATAATACCTCTGAATGTGAATGTGCTTTGGTAGTCTGTGTTATTTCTGCTTCTTTGAGTGTGGCCCGTTAAGTCTCTGAGATAAGAGGATCCAGCTCTACCGTATCCAACAACGAACCCCGAGATAAAAATTTAAGTACAAGAAAGAAGATCACAATTAAGTAGAAACAAGGAGGTAGCTGAGAAGGACTGTTAAAAAGGTGACTTCAAGAAGAAAAGGAGGCGAGAAGAGTGCAGTTATATTGACCTCTGGGCTGTTAAATTTGCATGTAAATACATACATAAGAATTGAACTGAATTATTATATGAGGATTTCACTCCAGAACTTTTGAAGTTGATAGCATATGTATTCAGTTAAATCGTGGTTTCGAAGTGCCCCAAAGGGCTGTATTGTGTAAAGCTGGATCAGTAATCAGCACTCCTTGGACGCTATCCTTAGCCCATTTATTCCAGTGTACAATTTAACAGTCAAATAATTGATTAAGTAAATATATATTGTCAGGTACAGGATCTGCCTTAAGCAGTTGATAGCTGTTCAGATGCACTGGACATGTTGTATTGGTATAGAAACCAAGTCCAGTTCACATTTCATCAAGCAACTAAGTGTTTATGTGCCATGGTACAGTACCACCCTCAACTAGTAAATAGTTATTAATTGCTCACAACATCCACGTTTGTTACTCAAAACTGAGAACGTCCGCCATTATGTCCTGTTCAGAGACATCTCACTCCAGTATATAATCTCGTCTTATTCTACTCAGAAGTAGATTAATAGTTACATAACCTGTGAGCGGCCTCCGTAGTCTAGAGGTAACGTTCCCACCTCATGACTCGTAGTACGCGGGTTCAAAATACCCGGCGGAGGTCGTCGAATTTTTAAGCGCGGAATAATTCAGGGAACAAGTCCTCCGGGAGGGACTTTAAGCCGTGGGTCCCGTGTCGTAGCTTTACGGCACGTAAAAGAACCTCATACCTCCAACGGAGGTCACTGAGCCAAAATTGCGGACGTTTCCCGCCCAACAGCAGTCTTTAATACCTCCGGTAGATGGGGGAAGCATTATAGATACTTCTCAGCCAGTAGAGCCGGTCTCGCTGGCTGGGCGGGACTGATGGTAAGCACCAATACCGGTAGGATATAGAGACTGGTAGAAATCATAGAGGGAAGCACAGTGGACCACTACAGGTGTAAGTGCATGGGGAAACCCACCCTCTCTAATAACTAACTAACTAAATAACCTGTGAACGAACCATTCACTAAACGTTTCCCTTCCTTTTGTATGTTCACAGGCGGGTGATTGAGAAGATTGATCAGACTGAATTTGAAGGTTTTGAGTATGTGAACCCACTGCTCATGTCACTGGAAGACTGTGTGTGACGTCAGGACTTGGCCCACCATCTTGATGACGTGCTAGTGATGTCAGATGAAGAGATGAGGGCCGATGACAATGGCAGCGGACGAGGCATCCTGCATCAGATGTTCTGCCTTCCGTTACACTAGGACATAGCACACGTTATATATATATATATACATAAAATATGCAATCATATAACATTAATTAGATTTAGTGTAAGAACATAAACTGAATGAAGTGAGAGTGGTTCCCAAACTGATACTTATTTTGTAGGCTCAGATAATATTGCGGAGAGACTGCATGAAGGAAAAGGGTAATACTGTATTGGATTTTTGTTTGACGTTGTCAGAAAGGAAAAGACAGATGTGACTGACCCATCCCCATTTATTTGAGGAAAACCTATTATTTTCTGCTAGTGCCAAGGTCAAGAAAATGTGGATATATACATCCACTCCCCATACGCATGCATGACATAGTGGTTAATTACTTAAGCACAGGGACAACTTTACTGTACATATTATTGCTGTTTTCAGTTAACATTGCTTGTTTGATATACATATGTATGCGAGTTTCCTGTCCTCCTAGATATGAAATTTTTCGTAAAAATCCATATAACGGAGTATCTGTCTGTGGGGTACTGAGCTCGATATTTTGGGTGACAGGAAGGAGAGAAACACATACTCAGAAGTTAGATATATCCAGTGAAACCCCATTTAACATTTCTTTTGGGAGCATTGCATTTAAACCCAAAGTTAGGGAACGTCTTAAATGGAAGAATTTACCAGTGAAACTGTTGACTTGGAAAGATTGAAATTGAATGTTAAATGAGGGAAACCCCTATATCAAGGAACATTAAACAGTGATTTCCACTGTACATGTATAACTTCAGATGGGGTTTTACTTATTCTAATTTCTCAAGGAAGAATGTTCATAAAATGATAAAGTTTGGGGACCACTGTATCTGAAGTATTGTTGACTGCGGTGTTGCCTTGCCCAACTAAGGGCTGCCTCTGGTTTCACCTATGTAATTTTACAATGACTGCAGTATCTCAAGATGTAATGTTCATGAAGGCTCAAGACACTGGGGTGCAAGTGCGCAGATCGAGTTTCGGCCACCCAGAAGTGTACTTCTTTAACAAAGAGGGATGTTGGTGGGTCCATAAGACAGAATGCCCTTAGTATTCGCAGCTTTGTAAAACAATGAATAACTATGAATGGATATTACTGTCTTCTTGGATGTGGTGCCTTGTAAGTCTGACTGAAAGGTACTAACTTTTCAAGGAATCTACTGCCTCTATCTTCAGGGTAGTTCTGAAAAGAATTTTCATTTGGTACAGAAATGTGTATGATTATTTATTAAAAGGGAAGTAGTCTTCTGTACGAAAAAAGCAGACTTTTTTCCCATTTCCAAAAAAAGTAACAGTGCTTTGCATTACAATTTTAAATAATTTGTCCAAAATTTTTGAAAGTTTAATATGTTATCAGTTCTCCCTTTATTTTAAATTTAAACTACATTCATGTTTATTAAATGAAACCTTGCCAGAACTAATTACTTTACTTAAAATCTGTTGCAGTTTGTGTATGTTTATAAGAGCATATTGATTCTGTTTATTTTGATCTCAACCAAGACTTTGATAAAAGTCCCTCATAGTCCTCTATTACGTAAACTTTATAATTCTGGACTCTCAGGATGTTATATTACTTGGTTCTAAAGTTATTTATCATCTAGATTTTCCTTTGTTGGCATGCTAGAGAAGTTTTTATCACCTTTGCCTGTGAGGTCAGAAGTGCCACAAGACTCTACCTTAGGACTTTGTATGTTCAGTACTTCTGTTAATGATTTATGTGCCAAAATTCATTTTTCCAACTTTATTTCTCCTGATGATATAAGAATGTTTCATTCATGATATGTATACAGTTGCCATCTTGTAGTGCACTCAATTTCTCCCGTTACTTCACAACACTCGCAGCTAAGAAGGGAACACACACCACAAGACATGGTTTACAGAGCATATAAGAAAAACGACCCCCATAGTGGAAGAACCACACGCAAGTTTTAATTATGACACATAAGATGAATAATCTTAACAAGTTTTAGTGTGTGTAAATTTATTGTAGTTGACAAATACACGCTTTTTAAATACTTTTTAAATAATTTTATAAAGGGAAGCAGTGAAATAGATTAGCGTAATTAGGGCACCTGATGATGGCACTATGTTGCCGAAACATGTTGTGAAGTAACGGGAGAAGTTGAGTGCACTACAAGACGGAAACTGTATACATATCATGGAAGAAAATCAGTGCAACAGGACGCCAAAATACAACATTATGAATGTTTCATGTTAAAAAGTTGGCTGCTGAGTATAAATATCTACAGTCTGACATTGATTTGGCACAAGAGCAGTATATTGAAAATGATATGAAAATTAACATGCCTAAAACCAGTATCTTTTATTTTATATGCAAAACTAACATTATTTAGTTTATTACTATATTGGTGATATTTTAATCATATGTACTCCTTGTGTTATGGTGGGTACTAAGCTATGCTTTCATCATCATGTTGGCCCAAATATTTTTATGTGCGTTAAAGTTATGGTACTTATTCATTTAATCGCATGTCATTTTTCTTTCCTCAATAATGTAGTAATTTATATATTTCCATCATTCAGTCAAAGCTTGAGTATGCCCCTATCACCTGCAGTAACCCTACTCTGATAGATCGCAGTAAGTTAGAAAATATACAAAGAAAGTTTGCAAATTTATGTTAAGTCAGTTTAATCAGTCTGCTTTTCCTGATAAGTATTAGTCAGTTTTGAATTGTTTGAACTTCAGAATACTTTATTCCGGGCTTCAGTGTAATGCTTTATTTCTTGTGAACGTTTTCAAGTACAAAATCAGCAGTTGTTCTGTTAGGGATATTGGTGGTCTCCATGTATGCACTAAGCAAATCATGGAGTTTTTTACTTTTAATGTTAGTAATGTTTCAGGACTTATTCTTTATAAATGTTTATCATGGCTGCAAGCAGAATCTGCCAATTGCTAGGTATTTTTAAATAAACACTCTATTTCCCTTGAGGATACTTTGTTATTTCTATTAGCATGATGTTTTGCTTTAGTTTTTAGTTTATAGTTTAGTTCATATTTTGTATATATATTAGTGTTCACCAGTTATAGGCTACTTGCTGTTGGCAAGCACTCAGAGGAATTGAACTGAATACGAGTAAATTGAATTGTTATTTGACTTACATTTATACAAGTATATTTGTATATAGGCAGCCCTCTTTATTTTATTACTTAATTTAAAAATGTTTTGAAGCCACTTTGACGGTGAAGGTGGAAGCAGCATGTTACTCCAAAATGTTAGTGCCTTTCTACCAGAATATATGGCACCATATCCCAGAATACACTAATCGTCATATTCACTGCTGTGAGACCTCAAATCTCTCAATGAAGAGCTACTTACATATATCTATTTGTAACACATGATGATAGTATTAATTAGTGGTTATGTATTAATCCTTCTACAGAAATGCATATTCACTTGATATTAAGTTAGTATTTTTATGTGTATTATTATTTGGCACATATATTTAAGTAAACGTCATATATTAGTTCTTTAGATACAATTTTATGTATAAATTATGTGTAACTTACTTCCACAATATCTTCAATTGCAGGAAATTATTATTTTCAAGAGGCTTGCATTCTCATCCACTCAGGGAATTCTGAAAATTTGTGTAAGGTTAACCTTCTATTAAAATAGTATTAATGGTTACTGGCTTCATTTCCATTATTGGCATTCCATTTACTTAATTAATTGAGTTCAGTGATAACACCCTTCATACATTTATAATAGTTTTAACTGGGAGTCCCATACTGTCACCTTATCATACTAGCCAAACTAACCCAGTCTGTAGTGGATGCAACTGAGAACTGTGAAAAGGTGGAGTAAATAAACTTAATGTGGCATTGATATCTCTGGTGAAGCCATCACTACAGTTCTTGCCATTTTACATGTCCTATCTATACAAACTGGGTGCACACAGAGTTTAGCAGAATTACGGAGTCTGTGATTCTTCATGCGGAAAGCACCCTTCACTCTTCCACTACAAGTGATTTTGTTATGAAATCAGTCTTCACATCTGAGTTCTAGCAAGAAAGTAATGGTTATCCATTTTACCCAAGTTTCCCAAATGGATAGTTCAGTTCATAGCCAGAGTTTTTAACTTTCTTGATTTTGTCAGAAGTGTGGAACTCTCAATTTGATCATGGAAGTGAGCTGTTTTCTTTCTTAAAATGCACATTCCCATCTTTAAAATAAAGGGGTGCTTAGCAGTATTTCTTGACAGTACTTTACCATTAACATGAACACATTCCTGGCTGCCTCCTGTCTGTTGAATGAATCTTAAAACAGTGGTGCTCTGCTTGGGTCATTCTGTATAGAAAATATTTTCAGTTTGAATTAATTAGATGACAGGCGTGTGTCCCTTTCAGACCCAGATTATGACAGTTGGTACCTCTTATGGAGTGATTGATAAGTAGATAATAATCATGCAAGAAAATAATTGTTTTTTCTTTTTGGTTTCTTCTTTGTCTTATTTGGTTTATTATTCATTTTTGTTTATGAAACAAACATTGGAATGCTTCTAATATAACATACTGTATGCAGAATTTGAGAGTAATGTTCTTCTAAGCAACAATATAAAGATTTAATTTTTTCTTCAGTGTGTGATGTGTTCTTATGTATAAAAAAAACACTGAAAATTGCTAACATAGCCAGTAATCTGCTTGCTTATGCAGTATGGGACAGAACCACCAGTCTATTATGACACGACAAGAAATAAATAAAGTTGTCAGGTGCACAACCATGCATTCAGGATCTGAAGGGGGATGTTTCATTATGCATAATCTGGATTTTTGGTATATGGATGCAGGGCCAGTGCAAGCACAAATGCTACCGTAGGGTACAGATTCCACCACTTCCCTCCTCCCACTTGTACAAATCAGCTTCTGCAAAATTTCATGACAGTTAATAACATCATATACCCAGATGCTATGATTAAAACTCTCATTGGTGTCTTAATCTTAGAACAGTTTTATTTATATTGTTACATAACATGTTTAGATTACTGTCAATTAATGGTCATGATATTAACAGAAGATGAGCAGATATTAATTTTAATTTTATTAAAAGCAGAAGGGAGGGAAATTGTAAAACATTCTGCCACAGATGGCTGCTTATATCATCCCTGCTCTCTGGCCCTGTGTGGATATTACACTCACAAGTAAGGTAAATTCCCCAACACCACAAAATGGACATACACTGTAATCATTTGTGAGATTGCAAGTATACAAACAATTTTACCTGTGTACTTTATTAAATCTTCTCTTCTCGTGAATTGTATGCAGTTTATATTTCTTATCCTCTCCCTACTGATATTACAGGATCCCTGAATTGTGATAGAGCACACATCTAGTTGCTGGTCACAGTAGCCGAGCTGTCTAAGGCATGTACTGTCTTTGCTCACTCGGAGGCCAGAATCGTGGGTTCAAATGCCACACAAGTCATGGATGTTTGGTGTGTGTATGCATTTATTCTGTGTTTATGTTGTCCTATGCTTAGGTAGAGGCCTTGTGACGATCTGATCACCCAGCCAAGGAGTCCTACCATCTGTAAAATGATCATGAAACTGAAAAATCAGCCTTATGCTCCAAAGTGGGAGCAAGAGGAGAGAGAGAAAAGAACACATCTAGTTGGGGCAGAGAAATCTTTATCATTTCACTCTGTTGTTAACTTAAAATTACAAAATACACATACAGTATCATCAGTCAGGACAACTGAAATGTTGCTCAATTCTAAATATTATAATCAAATTCTAAGGAGTCAGCTACTGTTAAAGAATTTCTTTATGTACATCTTGTATAGAACTGTGCCAATATCACACAATGTCATGTTGGTAAGTCAACAACCGCACTGGGTAAATTCATTCATGGCTTCACCTGTTTCAAGGCAAAGTTTATTCGAGTGATATTTAAAACTTCACCACTCCTTCCTTGAAGATCACCCGTCACATAGGCATTACCAAGAGCAATAGCTGTTTGTTATTCAAAACAGATGATGTAAATAAACTACACTAGCATGGAAAATATTGAATTACTTTCAGTTGAATATACACATAAATTTACATGTACATAAATATTGACTGAATGGAACATGCACATAAATATACATTCATAAGATTTGTTTGGATATATAGATATGTAATAAATTTAATATTTGCACACATTTCAACACTTCTTCCTGTGGTGTCAAATCTGATAAACCTTCATCCTAAGGATCTGTCAGACTGTAAGAACTCCTAGAAATCAAAGGGCAGGTATTACTGTCCTTCACAACATTAATGTTCCTGAACTTTGATGTTGATTACATGCCATATCTGTGCCTCAATTAAATGTCCTTCCCTTTGACCCCAGAATCTACATTTTGATAGTGAGACTCTGCCGAGCAGCGCTGTTGCATGCATTCTGCAGCACAGCATGGAATATGGCCTAACTAAATTGTTAACTTGCACTTGAGTGTTTGTGTGAAAGAAAGTGTGCACTGTTCTCTTTAACCCTTTCAGTGTCAGTCTCCAAGAACAGTATGTCTGTAAAACAGTTCAGTGTGTATTCTTGATTCACAAGCATAACAATAAAGCAGTTAGAGCTCCTGTGACTGCTGTCTGATGTTCAGGTATGAAACATGACATTCCTCATTACTGCCATCATAATGTCTTGTCCTTACCACCAAGGCAACATGCATGATGAATCCAGAATTGACACTGCAGATGATGGATAAAATACGCTGTTGTATACTATCCTTTTTTTATTCCTGTTTATCTAATTGATCTTGGCACTTTAAGAGTTATTTATCACTCAAACAGTGACAGTTTGATGATATAATGGGACGTTATAAATGAAACATGAAATATTTCTGTTGTTAATGATTTTCACTGCTTGATTTCAGTGTTTCTTTCCTGAGAACACATGTTGCCAGCATCACAGAGCTTTGTGACATTCTGTTACTGGTAGAGATTGTAAGAGTGCATTATTTCCTGAGATAGTTATGCCGTCTGATTCCTTGTTTGCAATGCAGTATTGTTTGTCTATCCTAATGACTATAACCAATGCAATGAAAAGTAGAGGAAGCATATTGTTTAGAAACTAGCCTCAAAAGACAGGCAAGATCTTTTCTCACAAAACTTCCAGCTTATGATTATTAATTAACATTTATCAAGTTTTTTGTAATTATTAATTTTCGAGCCAGTCTGTTTAAAGAGTTTGATGATTCGGAGAAAGTGATTGTGTCTGTAATAAAGATGATAACAGTATGTTCATAAATATTTGTAGTTATTTGTTCTTCCATTCCTTTATTTTCATGTAACTTTCTGAAGTCTGAAACAGGTTCCTTCTCCTTGTATCATTCAGAAACGAAATGTTTACTGAAGGCAGTTTGATCAAAGCTAGCTTTAAAGTGCCTTGTATGACTGTGGCTAAAATTCTTAACCAATCTATGTCTGAAAATGTTTCATTTTGGAATTGTAGTTACCACATTTTTTAGGTTTCGTGAGAACCAGTAGTAAGGTAAAACAGTCATTACATTTACAGATATATAGTTCGTTCATGTAAAATTCGTTGTAGTGCAAAACTGCATAAATAAGATATTTTTCTCAATATACTCAATGTTACAAGTAGGCTTACGTTCCAGAGCAGATATAGTTCAGTGGTAAACTTAGTGATTGTGACATTTTTAGATCATTTAAATGTGAAGTGTCATTTTAATAAGCTGTAAACGGTGATTGAATCATATAAAATATTGAATATTTATTCACTCTGGTACTGGTACTTGCAAAAAATAATTTTGAACACTTAATGCTCTTGAAGTAAGAAGGTTGGAGGTCTACAGAGGTTAACTTGAGTAGGATCAGATAGTAGGGTTATAAACAGAGGCTTTTTCTCATTCTTGATTAAATACTGTAATTTCTAAGGATGAGAAAGTTGAACTTTTTGTTATTTGGCAACTTACCATATCGTTTCCTGAGTCCTTTTCAAGAAATGAGCCGTGGCAACACAGCAGATAATTGAAGGCTGATCTTAAGGATGAAAACCACATGTAGGCCTATATTTTGAAGTTCAAGCTGAAGATGCATAAATTTGTGTATATCATTAGAGCTATCATCTACAAAATACCGTAAACTGCGTTCAATTAATTTAGGTCACCCTGTGACTTCAGGATCTGAGCATGATGTATTTGTATCCATAGGTACACGTGAAAGAACTTCGTTTCAAAGCTTTGGTGAGAACTCCGAGGACATGCAACTTAGCATGCAGAGACAAAAGGACCTCACAACTGTCGCATATATAATTTGTGAAAGATTTGCTCTCTAGCCAGGTTATATCATGATGATCTGTTCCCATTATTACTGTAGAATTAGATATGGATACAGTAACATAATTATTGTGATGTATAGACCTGATAATTTTTTCCCTTTCTTTGTCCTTAAGGAACTTGAGAAGTGAGATGACTGTAGCTCTTGGAACAGTTGCAGCCATCCTTTGACTCAGCCCAGCACCTTCACGTAAGCCGAAATAAATGATAGTAGGCCTACTTCTGTCTGGCACATTCTCTTAAATATTAGTCCTTTAATGTCAGAAATCAGTTTCACACCCACAAATTTTTCCCTGTAGTTTTACGAGAGTGTGAAACTTTGTCTCTCCCATTAAGGGAAGAATATGGATTGAGGGTATCTGAGAAGAGGATGCTAGGGAGAATTTTTGGACCCAAGAGGAATGAAGTAGCAGGAGATTGGAGAAAACTGCGTAATGAGGAGGCTCATAATTTTTATTCACACTGCTCAAATCCAAGGATGAGATGGGCAGAGCGTGTAACATGGATGAGTGAGAAGGGAAGCGAATACAAAATGTTGGTAGGAACTGGGAAAATCCAGATGTAGATAGAAGGACATTATTAAAATTTATATTACAAAAATGGGATGGGAGGGTGTGGACTGGATTAATCTTGCTTAGGATAGACCAATGGAGGGGGATATTGTGTAATTAAATTTTGGGTTCCATAAAATGGTGAAGCATTATTATCATTAAAAATTTAACCATAATGCATCATTTGCGGTGCAGAACTTCAGATGGTGTGATGAGAATATCTGGACCTAAGAGAGAGTTAGTAACAGGAAGATGAAGGATATGCCATAATGCAGAGTGTCATAGTTTAAGGGCTACTTTTCACAAAGTAAAATTATGGATGGAATGGAGGTGCATGTAGCATGCATGGCAGCTGAACAGTGCATATTATCTTTTTTCTCTATCTCAAAAATTTGGAAGGAAGAGACCTTTTGGAAACTCTTGGCATAGGTAGATAATGTTAAAATTGATGTGGACTGAATTTATCTACCTCAGAATATAGTGCAGTGGTGTGTTCATCTGATATAGTAAAAGGTGGGGGATTTCTTGACAGGCTAAGCAGCTACTAGTGTCTCAAGAAGTATTGTGTTGCATTAATGTTAGCTGTAATTCCAAAAGTTTACATTTTCTCCCTTGAGGGTTGTCTCAGGTGAGATCAGAAAATACTGAAGCAGTTCCAGAAGGTTACCAAATTGGCTTAACTGTAATCCATTTGCACTGTAACTTTTATGTGCGTGTATAATTAACTTTCCCTGCTTTAAACTGAGTTGTCGAATTGCCCATTTCCGTGCTTATATAGTAACGAGAAGATTTTGTAAATAAAGTGAAGCAGAAAGTCTGTACACAGGCATTTACATTCTTCACAATTGATTTTCATCGCGTATTGAATATAAAATATACTCGTACAGGCACCAAAGTGAAATTGTTCGCCCTTCCTGCATTATGCTCTTCGTTGCTAAACATATCAGAGGATTTGGTAAGCGTTTGCTGCCGTTGGAAAACTGTTGCGATTCGTTTCCGCTCGCCATGTACAGTGAACGCACCCAGAAACCACATTATCGCTGTCGTTCTTCATTTGTTTGTTAAGAGGGGAAAATGCGCTATTATTCCTGTTGGAGCTTCTTGGTGGGAATATCTGCCGAAGATATTTAATAAGTTTCGAATTAGTGCCGAGCTTTTTGTTGAAATGTTATAGTGTTAAGTGTAGTGTGGAATATAATGCAGAGCAATTTGTGGTTCTGGCCTCTGATTGCAGGTTCAGTAACTGCGTTCTGCTGATCCTACATTAATAATTTA
This sequence comes from Cryptotermes secundus, assembly GCF_002891405.2. Lineage (NCBI taxonomy): Eukaryota > Metazoa > Arthropoda > Insecta > Blattodea > Kalotermitidae > Cryptotermes > Cryptotermes secundus. The sequence goes on along the minus strand of NW_019725004.1, from coordinate 124,674 downwards.
CTTACGTAGTCAGTTACTGCTGCAGTCAGCATACATTCAACTCTCTCAGATAAAAACTCGCTTGACGAAATCGCATTAACATAACACGGTAAGGTGTGAATTCTTCTGTCTTTTTAGCGTTGAACGCTTTACGATCTAGTGTCTTATCTGTAAACAGCTGTGATTTTTAGACTTTGTGAATGATACGTACACGATGAGCATGGTTGATTCTTCAGAGAGCGAGATCAGTGGTCGATCGTGAGTATATCATTTTTTTTTTTTCATTTTACCCAAGATGTATATATGTACATATGTATCTTGTGCAGTATCGTATACCAATTCCTCCTAGATTTCTGTGTGCCAAACCTCACACACAATTTGCCTGCCACCGGATTCGATCTTAGGCTTCTTGAAAAGTAATGTGTCCTTGTGTTTGTTATACCAAAGAAACGGGTAGCTTAACCTCTCATAGATATTGGTAATCGAACTTTCATAATTACCGATTAAGCCAAGCATAAATTAATTTCTTGAATTTGGTTTTCTTTTACCTAATACTAGAAAATTTATATCAGATTGACATGAAAACATGCAATTTTTTAAAGTTTTGAACAATGCAGGCATTCTACTGCAAGTGGTTCCATAGGTAGGTCATCACCATGTCAGTCAGAAATTATTAATTCATTCAAACAATATTGTACAATGAAACTAACCCACAAGAGAGTTTATATTTTAATTGCATGATTTCACGCCTCTGGCATACAGCCTAGGCCTTGCTGGACTCAACCTAGACGGTCTCTGACCGGATTTTTTCCCCCCTTTTTTTTTTAGGCCCATCACTTAGATGCCATAACATATAATCGTTTATAACAGGGGAAGGTTTGTTCGGTTTATGCCATAAGTCAATGCTTTAAGATTTGGAGTTCTTACTGTTGTGACAATGAAAATGCTGTCTTCAGAAATGCGATGCCTTGTTGTTTGGTATTAAGTGTCAATATTTCGATGGAATCTACTGCTTCCATTCTCTCTAAGGATTTAGGCAGCAGGTTCCTCCAAACTGTTGGTGTTTGTCTACCAAGCAGCATATACCAGAAGACAGTAGCATTTTAAAGTCTGAAGATCTGAAAGTTGCCGTCTTCTGAGATGCACCGCCGGTTTTCTGGTAGGGAACTGTGAATATTTCGATGGGATCTCCTGCTTCCATCTTACTTTCCAAAGATGGTGACAGTAGGTTCATCCAAACTGCTTGTGTTTATCTACCAAACAACACATACCGGAAGAAATCCCTAATTATCAGTCCAACTTCTATGTGCTCGCGGTATTATGATTAATGAGGTCTCTGATGCGGTTCCATCAAACCGGTTTAGTTTAAATTATCGGGCTCAAATCCGCTTCCCTTGTGGCAGCGTTTGCGAAACGTGTGACGTAGTGTTATGCTATAACGCCAACATAACCCTTCTTCAGTTGTACACGTATGAGAAAATGACGCGTGAACAATAGTTTTAATTTGAGATTCTCACATCGGTGACTATGAACAGCCTGTAACTCCGTGTAGTACGGTAGAAGTCCACCGACGTTTCGGTGGGACTTATCGGCAAGAGTAAGCCAGGAAAGAAACCAGCTATAAATAGGCGGCAAACAGATCTCTGCTTGCCGACTGCTTCTTTCTGGGTTCGATCCTGAAGATGGAGGCGATACGTTCCTCCCGAAACGTCGGTGGACTTGCACCATACTAGACTGTGTTGTAACCCAGAATATCGTACTCTTCAGTTATAATACTGTATAGAGGGTCATTTGAAACCTACAGTTCCACAGGGATTTGTTTGAATAATACATTGACTTTGGTTCTTTCCGTTTGTGCTGAGTACGTTGAGAAATTTGGCAAGATAACTGTTCGGTAACCGAGATCCAATTTATTATTATTTTCGATGTATAGCTATTACTAGCCAATGTGAATTCATATAGACCTCTTTTCGGAATGTGAAATAATTGTTGTCTCAAGAAATATGATACAATTTATACTCCTCAGTATCAGTTTTATATCTTCAGTATCACAGACATTACTTTCACAAGATTTTATTTTGTACTTTTGTGCTATCTTCGCTTCCTTTATATTTCAGTCGTAATGAGATGAAAATGTATTATTGCTGTATACAACACTGTGGTTGTTCTAGGTTATGTTAGCCGATCAATGCGTCCCTATATTTTTCCAGTTAATGTCTATTAATAAGAGGTACTGGGAGCACCACTTCACATGCTCACGAACCAGTTATCACCCTTACTTACTTACTTACTTACTTACTTACTTACTTACTCATGGAGCCGAGGCCTTCTGGAGGAGCCGCCAATTCTGCAGCTACTCAAGAATTTCCCAGCATTTTATGGAACCCGTGAACCGTGTTCACAAGAGCCCTCCACTGGTCCCTATCCTTAGCCAGATCAATCCAATCAATACCATCTCATCCTATCTCTCTAAGATCCATTTTAATATTGTCCAACCACCTACGCCTTGGTCTTCCCAGTGGTCTATTTCCTTCTAGCTTTCCCACCAATATCCTATACGCATTAGTTATATCACCCAGTATTGAAAAAATACAGAATACATTTTCAAGAAGTTCTTCTGTACAGGCGTTTTTCATGAAAATAACGACATCGGACAACAGAGAGAATGTTTCTGTTTGATCCATTTACCGGCAGAATTACTTCTATCTGCAATAGAGCGCGTGCAGCGCCTTAGCGGTGCACTGTGTTAGCACAATCTCAGGCTACAACCTTACGATTTGAATGCATATAGAGACCTACCGATGTTGAGAAATGTATATGCCTGTAATTTAATGGTAAATGCATGAAGACATTTGATTGATTGTAAGGCGTGTGAATTTAAATAAATAAATATCATATAGGTATCTGGTAACAATTTTTAAGGAACATTAAATATAGTCCTACAAATCCGTCTATTTTTATTTGACAAAGAATGTCAAGGCCACATCCCAGAAGACGACAATCTTCAGTTTTCCATCTCCTTGCATACGTTTTTTACACCCCCAGGAGGTACGAGCGCCTCTAGTTAAGAACCGTATTGTAGGTGAATGACACAAGCACACAGGCATGGACCCATATAAATATCCTGTCATTCCCTTTTCTTCTTTCCCCTTCTATAATCGCTGTGTCCTATCATCAGCTAACATCCTCAACGCTCTACTCTCTTCGTCCGGCCCATTGACATGACAGCAATTGTCTTTATGCGCAGGCCAGATGGGCCTATTTCCAAGTGGCCGGGGTGGGGGAACGGAGAACCTCGAGAGGATCATCCGAACTTAGAAATTGTTAAATAGCTAAGCCTATCGATAATTCGCCCTGGCTGAATATTCTTTTCATATAACCGGTAGTAAGAGACAAAAAATAATAATAGATCTGATATTAATTAATTTGCGTAACCTGACAGCTGTGAGACGCACGCTGCTCAGGGTGGACGACAAACCATCGTATGAAACTCTAAGTACATGGTTCATTTGCTGAATAACACATGCAGTGTGTCTATGCGGACGGTATGTGACAGATGTCAGGCGTATTTATTATAAACCGTCTAAGCCTAAGCTTATCTAAACATTACACGAGTTTAGCTCGTACCACATAGAAAACACTACGTCTGTATTACAGATACCAACAGGTTAATGCCGTTTATGGAATTAATCTCTAAGATTATGGACTTTTTTTGGCATTATCCACCGTCATGTTTTATTTAAAACAGAGTTTCGGAGACTGCACTCTGCCTCTGTTCTCAGGAAAAAGCCTATTCAGTTGGGCTTAATCGATAGAACTAGTCCATGTCTCCGGACTAATAATAGATCGCCGTTTATTATGAGAATCATGCGAAAGACATGAGTAAACTGTGATCAGAATGTAGTTCCTTTTTTATTAATTTTAAAGAAAATGAGCTGTGTAATAACTAGGGACCGGATTTTAATGCAAATGCCTATTTCTTTCTTACATCCAGAGGGTATGCTCGTTTGGATATACGTAAGAATTCCTTAATTTCTTAAAATTTGGACACGGTTTAATGGTGCATATAAATGCATATTTTGCCTGTTTTATTAATAAACATCATATTTTCGAAGATCTCTATGTATACGGCACATTTCCGTTTTAAAATGTTTATCATATATATTTTTTAATTTTATGTTCAAATTTTCAGTCCTGGTCGTGTGTATACAATTTTTCTTTTCCATATTAGAATTTGTTGCATATTTGACTCAACATTTCGTCATGATTAGGGACCGGCTTTTATGCCATAATAATTCCCTAAATATGTATGCATTTATGCATGAAAAACTTCCGAAATATGCACTAAAATATGCACACAAAATTTATACCAAATATTAAAATTGATTTTACATTATTTTAAGACCAACAAATCAATATTTAAGTTCATTTTATGTAATCACTGAATGATTCACTTGCAATAAAAAGCTATACTTAAATACAAATCATGCAACAAAACCAACATATTTCATTATAAATTTAAAAAACCAATGGTACTCACATTTAGCTCTCCGAACTTTCAACTTCTCTTCTGTTGCAGTTCACAATTACTAAATGTTTCAGGTGTTCGATAGTTAGTCGCCTCCTATTGTCTCGTAAGATGTCCTTATAGCGAGTAAAACTTCTTTCGACCTCACAGGAACTTAGGGGCACATGGACAAAAGCCGCTATTTTCTCCGCTGTTAGTAACTTTTTACTTGGCAGTTCAGTACCTTTACCGGATAAAATTCCTTCAATTTCACAGATTTTTTCATATCCTGGAATTTTTTAAAGAGTGCTGTGTACTTTTTACTTTACTACTTCACTAACTCTGCCAGGAACCGAATTCAATTTGGAAACAGTGGTTTTGAACGACTGATACAAAGTAGTATTGCTATTGCTTGCCTCCAGTGAGGAAATGGCGGATGGAGTATGAGAGAAGTGAGCAGATATATAGGAAAGATTAGTTTCTAGTTTTGCGTTTTGTAGTACATCTTGGGCAATTTGAATTGATGCTGAACGTTTGGGATGAAATGTATTCACGACATTCCTAACTGTTTCTAAATGTTCGGTATAGTAAGTCGCTGCACACAGCCACGTGCCCCAGCGCGTTAAAATTGGTTCTGGCGGAACTAGAACGCTCGGTGCTACTGCTTTGAAGGCTTCTTTTCTGTATGGCGCTTTAACAAATACCTTCTTCACGGAAGACACCAACTTGTCAACAAGCGGAAAATTTGCACGAATTGTTTCTGCAACACGGTGCAACCCATGGGCAAGGCAAGTCAAATTTGTCATGTTTGGAAATATAACTTTAAGAGCAGTACCGACTTTCATCATATAACTTGCGGCATCAGTCACAAAGAGCAATACGCGCTCATACTGAATGCCATTCGGCCATAGTAAATTCATGGAATTGATAAAAAAATTCGGAAACTGCGGAGCTATTTGTGGTTTCAAATTGCTCTACCGCAAGAAGATATGGGGTAGATTGTTCATTATTATTAAGGAATCCATCTATACAATTTGCAATAAACCGTCCCTCACAATCTTGTGTTTCGTCGATTGATACCCACACAAAATTATCACACTTCTTCACAGTTGATTCATCCGGCACTTTGCACTGTGTATACTTCTCTACGAAGTTTCTCAGAGTACGATTGGTTAGTTTCCACAGCGAAATATCTTCCGCTAAAAAGGCTTCGCATAAATCAAAGGAAAACTGAAAAAACTATTAGTAGAAAATTCACTAAGCAATTTTTGAACAGGAGCACGTTTCGTGGATTTAATATTAATATTCTCTTTGTGTATATTAGTGTTCAAATGTTGAAGCACTCGAAAGCGTTTTTCACAACCAAATGTTCTCTCACACGCTCGGCAATAAGGAATTTCGTTATCCGTACCTATCATCCCTCCTTCGAACTCCGGCTGATACAGCTGTAATTTAGTTTTATTACTTACTTCCACTTTCGGCATGACTACAGAAAGCTAAACAAACTTAACTACAGACCAGTCACCACAAGTGTGAATGGCCCCAGCTTCAAATGAAGAAGCGTAACGAACCTCATGGAGACTTCGGAAATAAATAAGTGAAGTCCCTTATCTGTTGAATAGTATTACGTTGATAGCAGCTACATGTGAACGCTTCCGACTAATCTCTTCGCGGCCACTATGATGGTACGCGGATGAGGCAAGTTACGAGTAGAGGGGTCGGGGAAGTCCCGTCCTGGGTACTGCATCAGAAACATGAATCATGACGAAATGTGGAGTCAGATATGCAATATATTCTAATACGGAAAAGAAAAATTATATACACACGACCAGGATTGAAAATTTGAACATAAAATTAAAAAATATATACGATAAACATTTTAAGAAGGAAATATGCAGTATAAATAGAGATCTTCGAAAATATTATGTTTATTCATAATACAGGCAAAATATGCATTTATATGCACCATAAAACCGTGTCCAAAATTTAAGAAATGAAGTAATTCATACATATATCCAAACGAGCATACTCTCTGGTTGCAAGAGGGAAATGTGCATTTGCATTAAAATCCGGTCCCTAGTCATGATTCACCGAGCGTTCCACTTCCGCCAGAACAAATTGTAACGCGCTGGGGCACGTGGCTGTGTGCAGGGAGTTATTGTACCGAACATTTAGAAACAGTTAGGAATGTCGTGAATACATTTCATCCCAAGAGTGCAGCATCAATTCAAATTGCCCAAGATGTACTACAAAACGCAAAACTAGAAACTAATCTTTCCTACATATCTGCTCACTTCTCTCATCTTCCATCCGCCATTTCCTCACTGGAGGCAAGCAATAGCAATACTACTTTGTATCAGTCGTTCAAAACCACTGTTTCCAAATTGAATTCGGTTCCTGGCAGAGTTAGTGAAGTAGTAAAGTAAAAAGTACACAGCATTCTTTAAAAAAATTCCAGGATATGAACAAATCTGTGAAATTGAAGAAATTTTAGCCAGTAAACGTACTGAACTGCCAAGTAAAAAATCACTAACAGCGGAGCAAATAGCGGCTTTTGTACATGTGCCCCTAAGTTCCTGTGAGGTGGAAAGAAGTTTTTCCCCCTATAAGGACATCTTACGAGACAATAGGAGGCGACTAACTATGGAAAACCTGAAACATTTAGTAATTGTGAACAGCAACAGAAGAGAAGTTGAAAGTACAGAAAGCTAAATGTGAGTACCATTGGCTTTTTAACTTTGTAATGAAATATGTTGGCTTTGTTGAATGAACTGTATTTAAGTATAGCTTTTTATTGCAAGTGAATCATTAAGTGATTACATAAAATGAACTTAAATATTAATTTGTTGGTCTTAAAATAATGTAAAATCAATTTTAATATTTGGTATAAATTTTGTGTGCATATTCTAGTGCGTATTTCGGAAGTTTTTCATGCATAAATGCATACATAATTAGGGGATTATTATGGCATAAAAGCCGGTCCCTAATAATAACCACTCTTTTTAAAGGCTTAAACATTTTAATTTTTATGTACGTTGTGTACTTTGAGAGGATAAATTTGCGCTGTGTGCGAAGTTGTTAATTAATTCGTATACAATATCACATACTCCCTTGTACAACATCTCGAACTCTGGAGATCTCAAGTTCAAATCTCATCCCAGAGAACAGATATTCTGATTAAGAATGTTCGTGATTTTCCTCATTACCTCAAGGCATTGCCAGGATAAAAGGTAAAGTTGTCTCTGTGCTTAGAGAAATCTGTTGCCCCTGCGGCGAATCGAATCTCGAAATTCCAGGATAGTACAGGGTGATTCTAAATTATTGTCTTGTTTTCCGTGGCCTATAATTTTCAAACCTGAAGAAAAAATAAACTGCTTAAGAAATGTGAAAGCATAACTCAATGTTTTATAACTTATAGAATCAATATTGCAGAATGCTAAACAACTTCAACATGCGCGCCTTTCATGGCACGTAAGGTTTGAAACTTATAGGCCACGGAAACCCCGACAATAATTTAGAATCACTTTGTATATCAATTTATTCCATGACCGTTTTCTTGCAAATGCTTTCCAATTCGTTATTCACGGATCTTCCTGCCATTTGACTGTGCCTAGTCGGGGCTGCTCTCAGCGACGCTACACGAAGAGTAAAGGGATAAACAGGCATCAGGCCTCTGAAATGTTTCCACGTGATTATCTCATGTTGAGAGCGTCGAGTTGTAGCCCATGTGAGGAGGAAGAGAAACGGGAAGTTTTACTTTGTGTGTATGGTGCCACTGCAGTGTAGTGATGCTGGGCATAGTGCCTAGTTGAGTTCTGTTATTTGGTGTTATGGGGGAGTTGCTTTGTTCGTCTTTTGTGGCGTTTAGAACATTTTCAGGTAAAGACGCGGTATCATTTTTAATTAGTAATCAGTTTAAGACTGCATGTTTTTGTTTTACGTGGCGAGATGTGTAATATGCAATAATATAATATATTTTTGTTCTATAATACCCAAACTTTCAAAACACCAAATTAGACCACACAATCTTATCATTAAATAAAACAAAAACGTGAATATCTTTTCGTTCTGACTTTAGGTTTTCGTGGTGGTTCATTGTTGATATTGGGCCTGCTGGTAGGTCTTTGTGTGAATTACGGAATTGTTACCCACGTTTCGGAAATACATGCTGCCTCCATCTTCAGTGTTGAACCTACTCAGTTCAATTCTGAACGTGGAAACAGCTTGTAAGGTAAAGCTATCCCTGTAACAGGCCGCGGAGTCCCGTAGGGTTGTGAAACGTCGAGGCTCCCACATTTTCTAGACAGTCGGCTCAGAGATGGCGGTGAGGTCAGCCTTACGCGCCGGCCGCTCTTTACCCCTAGGAAGATTCCTGGTACTCATTTCTGTTAGAGGCTGAGTCGACCCTAGGGCCATAGTGCGGCTGGAAGGATTAGGTCAATTAAAAAAATCCAATGACCTCATCGGAAAGCGAGCCCGCGACTTTCCGGCTTGTAACATAGTACCTCAAGCAACTACGCTACCGCGTGCCCCCTAGAATCAGCTTGTACCTCTCAAACGTGGAAATATTAGTCACATCTACATGGCGCAAAAGTTCATATATATTACAACACTAATAGCCCTATATTATGCCGCATTACCCTCCTTGCGAAAAGAAATGGACCCAGGAGAAAAAGACTTTGTAATATTGTGGGTCTATATGGAACAGCATGCCAATAAAGTTATTCTGGGATATAACGCCGTATAGTACGTTGAAAGTCAACGATGTTTCGGAGGAATATGTCACGACCATCTTCAGGGATAAATAAAAAGGCAAACATAAATCAGACAGGTTGACTTTCAACGGACTGCACGGTGTTACATCCCAGGAGATCTAATTCTTCATAACCACCGGTGTGAGATCCTCAAATCCTACGTAGGTGTTAATAATTTTCTTCGTTCTTATTTTAGCGTATGATTATGTTTAGAAGGAACACAATAGGATCCCATAATACCTCACTTTGCTGTGTAGCGTAGTGGAAGCGACTGACGACTGTGCTCCTGCTAGTGGTCTTGACATCTTGACAGCTTTCCTACCGCGTGGGTAGACGCCAGTGGCAAGGGCTTATGATATTTATAAATTGTCTTTATAAAATCATTTATATTTAAGCAAATGGTTGGAAAAAAACGTGTGTGTGAAGATTGTTTGTTGTCTTCAGGGAAGACAGTCCATATGCTTACGCGCTGTTTATGTCAGATCAGTTTTAATATTATTCTTCCATATACGCCTAGGTCTTCCAGGCGGTCTCTTCTCTTCAGGTTTTCCGACATAAGTGTGTATACATTTCTTGTTCTTCCAATGGTCATTAGATATTCCCTCCTTCCCCCCCTCCTCCTCCCTTGTTCCAATTTCCAAAACCAATCGTAAAATTGTCTCTAGACTTAATTAATTAATCACCGCGCCATGAAGACGTAGGGGAAATGGAGGTACAGCTCCACCATTCTTGACCCCGGCACTGTATGAAGGGGAGTGGTCAGTTTCACGCCCCAGCCGCTTTACCCTCGGAGGAAGGGCCCGCACACCAACTGGATAGGAGGTTGGGTGAACCACACAGCGCCTTGACTCTTGAGAACAGAAAAATCTCTCACCTCTGTCGGATATGGAACCCCGGCCGTCCAGCTATATCACCTGAAATAGATATTTCCAAGCCGTTAATTTGCTTAGAAGAGTAGAGCAGACTATTGTAACGCCAGCATCTGCATGCCTCTCCCACGCAGTTTGGGTGGTGACGTCGGGACAAAGTCTGGTTCATTGCCTCCTCCTGGGTCGTGTTGGTCTGACAGGCGAGCGATGACTTGTGTAAATAAACAGGCAGACACTACCCACGCTTGAACGTGGCCAAAGATGTGTGTGTTAAGATAGGACATGGTTATAGTCACGGGGTGGCTTCCCAAGGCTTAGCGGGTACAGACTGGTAGCTTATTTATCCCACATAGAGGCCACATACCGACTGAGGCTGTGATCAGAGTATCTCCAAAACATGATAACACGCATACAGCAGTCGCGCCGGACACCGAATAAGCAAGTATTTCACTCGATAGGATTTGCATTAGCAGCACTTGGCGGTGTCATAGTACATTTTAGGATTCCGTAGGATTCGACACTGAAAATTTTGCGGTCACTCGCCTTGTCCATGTATGTCCTTATGAAAATACTGGAGACTGAGTTAAAGTGATTCCATAGCCACGAAACTTGCATAAAAATATTGCATGCAACCTGCAGTCCTCGTTGTAACCAGGAGCAGGTAGACATAAACGCCCACACAGAAAGAATACACACCTTGAGTGCCCATGCCACACTAAATGAGAACTCGCAAACTCTGTACAAAAAATACAGACTGGAGTAAATTTGGAGACATAATTAATAGCAATATAAATCTAATTCTCAGACTTAAAGAGCAAACTGACATCAACGAAGCAGTCGAATACCGGACAACGCTCATACAAAACGCGGCCTGGAAAGCAACACCTGCTGTAAATAAAAAACAACAACAGAACTATAATGTACCGCTACATATTAGAGAAATAGTCCTGGAAAAAAGACGAGCACGCAGAAGGTGGCAAGCATCACAAAATATACAAGACAAAACTCATCTAAACAGACTCACCCATAGGCTCCGCTCAGCATTAAACAAATCCCGTAATGTCTCTTTCCAACATTATATCTCACGTCCAGCACTTGATGATCGCTCCATATGGAAGGCCTCAAAAAAATTCAAGAGACCAACAGTAGCAATCCCTCCAATATGGGCGGAAGCCGGGCCAGAAGAGACACAGAAACGACTTGTGCCTTCGCAGATTGTGTAACAAAAATATTTACTCCAATTTTTTTTCTCTGGCGCTACAGCCCCAATTTGGGCCTAGGCCTACCTCCATGAAACTCTCCGTTTCACTTCTGTTTACTAGATCTTAAACGTTCGGTAGGACTCCTTGGGCGAGTGATCAGCTCGTCGCAAGGCCTCTACCTGTAGACAAACACAGAAAAACGCACACAAACATCCATGCCCTGAGTGGGATTCGAACCCACGATCCCGGCTTCCGAGCGAGCGAAGACAGTACATGCCTTAGACCGCTCGGCTACCGTGACTGGCATTTACTCCAATACCTGTGGATAGTATTGAGGACGAGCTAGAAATAAACGCCTTCATGGACGCACCTTGTCAACTAGATCTTCCGCTAAAATATCTCTCACCAAAAGAGGTCAAACAAGAGATAAATAATATAAGCTCCCACAAAGCTCCCGGGTATGACCTACTTGTAGGTGAAGTCCTGAAACACTTAACTAGGAAGGCCCTGGTCCTATCTTCAATAGTATGCTCCGATTGTGCTACTGCTCTATTCAGTGAAAATTTGCACAAATAATTATGATCCCCAAACCGGGGAAACCAGAAACAGAGACATCATACAGACCTATTAGTCTCCTGCCTATACTATCCAAACTGTTTGGGAGACTCCTTCTAAACAAAATTAAAGCTTCAGTACCATTGTCAACCATAATTCCTAATCACCAATTTGGATTTTGGGAAGGGCACGCAACAGTGCAACAATGCCACAGAATAGTGCAATGTATCATGGAAGCTGTGGACGGCAAAAAGATTTGTACTGCAGCATTTTTAGATATACAACAAGCGTTCGAGAAGGTCTGGCACAAAGGCCTCCTCTACATAATCAAGAAAAGATTACAGAGTCAAATATTCTTGCTACTGAAATCATACTTAACGGAAAGACACGTCCAAATTAGAATAAATAATGAAGTATCCGACGTCCATAACATCAAATCCGGAGTGCCGCAGGGAAGCGTCTTAGGCCCGTTCCTCTATTTGCTCTACACCGCTGACCTACCAACTACAGAGAACACTGTTTTGGCCACTTCTGCAGTTGACACAGCAATACTCTCAGCAAATCAAGATCCTCTGATAGCCTCTGTAGCCTTACAGAGACACACAAATCTTCTACAGCGGTGGTTCCAAAAATGGCGCATAAACACTAATAATGACAGGAAGCTGCTGTGATTGTGAAACGTTCGACTTTATGCGTGCTGTGCATTATAGGATATAAGTGTATGTATTTTAAATCAAAACACCTATTGTGATGGTAGTTTCCAGTTTGTAATGATGTTCCGTCTGAAGATGGCCCGTAAGGACCGAAACATGCAAGGGAGATAAGTTTTAACGTAGTAAAACTTACATATCACATTGGACGGAGTGGTTTGTATTTATAATAATGACAAATCAGCACAAATTACTTTCACCACTTGACGAATTAGCTGCCCGAAAGCAACAATAAACAATTCTATTATACCAACCAAATCCGAAGCAAAATATCTAGGACTTCACCTAGATCACAAACTAATGTGGCAAACACACATAAGAATGAAACGACAACAATTAACGTTAAAAGCGAGACAGATGAACTGGCTTATTGGAAAGCATTCACAGCTGTCTCTGGAAAATAAAGTCCTATTATACAGGGTGATTCACGAATTTTTACCCCCACTTAGGGAGGGCATTCCTGAGGTAATTTGGAACAAAAAAAATGTTAATATACTAATGGTATCCAACTCATAATTAAAGAGATACAGTAATTTGAAAACTGGCGAAAATCTTTTTTTTTCCTTCGAATTTCAGTCAAAACAAATTAGAAATACAATACAAACACTTTTTAAATCGTTAAAGTTTTAGGAAAGAAGCATTCTAGAGCCATTTTTTTTTCAAATTCTTAATTTTGCATTGCGCAACAATTTTCATCGATTTTTTGTTACAAAATTACATTATTTTTAGCATCCCATTCTGTAAACATACCAATGGTTGCATATCACACCCTTCTATCAATCTGTTTCCTTTAAACTGTAGTGCTTTAGAAGACGACTGGATTTACATAAGATTTTCAAAAATGTCTCCCTGCACGTCAACACAATGCGTCGCAGGCGTATGAACCCCTCTGCCTATCTACCTACGCGCAACATTCAAACCGGTCTACCTTATCTGCTGACATAGCTGACTGGAACGTATGGTCGCCCACGCTGAAGCATAGCGCTGCATTCACAATGATGCATTTCGAAAATCTATTGTTACTCCGTAACTACTGAAAATCGACCACAAGTTTATAAGGAAATTTTGCAGGAAATAGCCCCAGGAATATGTACCGTAAGCCGGGGTAAAACTTCGTGAATCACCCTGTATAAAGCAATTATTAAACCCATCTGGACCTACGGCATTGAGCTGTGAGGATGAGCTAAACCATCCAGTACCAAAATACTACAAACGTTTCAATCGAAAACCTTACGATGTATAACAGGAGCACCACGGTACGTACCAAATAAAACCATCCACGAAGACCTCAACATACCCTTCATAACGGATGAGATCAATAAACAAGCTAACAAATACCAAAACCGGATTACAGGCCATGAGAACCAGCTAATCGATGAGCTATCGAACCCACACGCCAATGCAAGAAGATTGAAGGAGAAGTGGCCAGAAGACTTAAGGAATTAAATGGATGAGAACTGCCGCTGGGCAGTTACCGCCTTCAAGACATAACAAGATATATCACATTTACTTGTTACTTCCTTTACGGTTAAGTAGATTGTAAATTGGCAAAAATAATAATAATAAAAAAAGAAAGAATACACAGAACACGCAACAGGGAAAAACAAAAATCGCGACGACACACCCAAGAAGATAAGGGAGAACGAACTAAAAACCAACAGCATTATCGCGAATAGCTTCTGTAACTACAGCATAGCAGCGAACCCCGGGCGAAGGACAGCCTAAAATGTGGGGCAACACAAAATCATAGAATTTTACATTCAACAACAAGAGAATTTTAGATAATTGTAAATTTTCAGTTTAATTCATGGACATTTTTAAAAGTAGAAAAATTATTGCAACTTCCTGACGGTTGCACGCATCATATGATTGTGATGAGTAGTGCTAATAAAAGAAACCCCGTGGCCTATAGTCCGCAAACGAACTATACCGACCGAGCGACAGCCGCTTCTCGGCGAAATTAGTGCCACCTCTTGCGAATAGAGGATGTCGCGCCGTCAGCTCAACGGATACCCGTGGCCGTTAATCTCGGTTTTCTAGACCGGGGCCGCTATTTCCTTGAAATAGCTCATCAATTATCCTCGAAAGGCTGAGTGAACCCCGTTCCAAGCCCACTATTTCTCAGAAAATCCGGTAGCACCGGGAATCGAACCCGGAACCTCTGGATCTATAGCCAGGAACTCTTACCATTAGACCACAGAGGCGGGCGAGTAGTACTAATTTGGATCCATATTAGGCTAATTCGACAACCTGAGGCTGCTGCAGCCCGAAACATGTAGCGACTACCAAATGAAACCAATGTGAGTAGTTCGATTGGTTTATTTTTATTGTTGTGTTGACAGCCAAATATTATCAGGAATTAGGTTCGAATATCTGCCAAAGGACCGGCCATCCTAGTTAAGTTTTTTTGTGTGTGTGTGTTTTCCTCCATAGACCTTCCAGGAAAACGCCGGTTAATTAATCGTATTAGCCCAGGACCGCTTCCCTCCACACTTCCTAGAATTTTGTACTTATTCACCATCCTATCATTCGAAGCCATAGCACACGTAAACAAAAATGTTTCCCTCTTAATGCCTCTTTCTTTACAGATAGAAATTAGTAATTACGCAACCTGGTACCCTGGTTCTAAGCATAAATTGGCTTGCTTCTCCTTGTACAGATCTGCGTTACTCGAATTCATGTGGTTCATCAATGGTTCTTTAGAGACTGTTCTTTGTATGGCTAGAAAATGTGGTCTCGTCCTTTCGAATTTCCTGACAGAAATTGCCTAAGCATTACTCGAATTCCTCAAGGACGTCGAGTGTCCATCGAAATTTTTCGCACCGTGTTAGAGGGACAATGGTCCGACAGGTCAAGTCGCCGTTGTGTAGAGGGCGTAACTGAAAGGTTCGGACAAATTTTGGCACGAGTTTCACATACAAAAACAAGAAAAAATATCCATACCAACAAGTGTCCGGAAACATCAAATTTATGAGTTATACCTGCAAGAATACTGTGTGGACACCAGCAACAGTTCTGTATTAATGTGTGGGCAGGGATTGTTGGTGACTGGTAGGCCCGCATGTTTCGTCACATCGACTTACAGGCAACCACCTACATGATCTGCCAAAGCTACTGTAAGATGTGCCACTGGCAGCAGAGCACGAGTGTGGTACATGCATGATGGTGCTCCGTGCTGTGCGAGATGTTCTCGCTATCATGACCGATGGATAGGTAAAGGAGGACCCACTGCATGGCCTCCACGCTCGCCTGACTTCAATCCTCTGATTCTGGCCTGTGGTGACACCTAAACACGCATGCGTACGCAGCTCCTACTGACAACGAAGGGCCACTTCACCATTGCACTGTGGATGCCTGTCAGACTATCCGCAACTGCCCCGGCGGTCCATGATGAGACGTGTCGAGGCGAGCATCGAATCTCACGGAGGGCATTTTGAGCACTTATTATAAGTGTACTCTTTAAAATATATATCACAAACTAAATTTTTCCGGACACGTGCTGATATGGACTTCTTTGTGTTTTGGTTTGTGGAACTTGTACTCGAAATTTTCCCATTTCTTTCAGTTACACCCTGTATTCCGTGACAGCGTGTAGAGAGTGGAAACTATGTTGAAGGAAGCGGTCGTGGCCTAGTGTGAGACACTTTCCCCATATTAAACCTAGAAAAACTGAGGAAAATAAAAAATGTCCCGGCTGGGATTCGAAATCTGCGCCTCCCGCTTACAGTTGAGAAGTGTTATCTCTCTGACCGCCTTGCCGGGAATATAAATACGTATTATTTATGCAGCCAGCACGCATACGAAGTAACTTGCCAGCAAATGCAGTTTTACGGCTGTTCATGCATAAACAAGCAGGAGACGAGTATGAATTGCGACAGGGTTCAGCTGTAGCGCGAACTGTCAGTCTGTGAGCTCTCCAACTTTCGGGAATGCTTTCTATTTTAAGTTGTTTAACGCGCTTTACGAACTGCATCGGTTATGCAGATTCGCATGGCGGAATCTTTAATCGGGAAGGATATGGAGGGAACTAGTTGTGGCTATTTTCGGGATGTAGGCGCCTGGAAAGCGAGGTCGGTATAGCCACTGCATACGGGTTGGATGGCCGAGGGATCTGAGATCGAGTCCCGGTAGTGGCAAGATTCTTCTCATCTGCACGTCATCCAGACCTGTTCTTGGCCCCACCAAGCCTCCTATGCGGTAGGTACAGGGGCGATTTGCCCAGGGATAAAGCAGCAGAGTTGTGAAGCTAACCATGTACCTCAAGCTAGTGCCAAGATCAAGAATACGTGGATCTGTACATCCACTCCCCATACATCTTAATGACGTAGTACAATAAGTTTCTTGACCGGGTATGGGTTTATATCCTCTCTTAGTACTTTATCAGCTGTAGACTACAGAGTGTAAATTTCAAATGACAGGATCAGTTTAAGGAAGAGATTGGGGTCTATTTTATTGTTGTAGCCCAACGTTGCGTAGTCGGTATAGCGGCTGCCTACGGGCTGGACGGCCAAGAGGTCGGAGTTCGAGTCCCGGTAGTCAGAATTTTCTCTTCTCCATACCGTCCAGACTGGCTCTGGGGCCCACCCAGCCTCCTATCCAATGGATGTCGGGGGCTCTTTCCACGGGTCAAAGCAGCCGGGGCGTGACACTGACAACTCACCTCAAACCAGTGCCGAGGTCAAGAATACGTGGAGCTATACATCCACTCTCCATACGCCTTCATGGCGTAATGCTTAATTAGTTAAGCACAAGGACAACTTTACCGTTTGCCTTTACCATAGCTCGACGTACACTTGAAGTAGGTACCGAGGAAAGTGACGGAAGTCTCATATGAGCAAAGAGGCGAAACCATGATCTCTCTAGAATGGGTCACCACAATTCCGTGAGTAGCAGTATGTTATGTAGAACCTGCACTTATGTAATTAAGTTAAGAGCCCTAATTACTGTTCGCATCGTCATGCATTCACATTCCTGGAAAATATACTCACATCAATATTCACATACGTAAAGATAACAAATGTGAAGTTGTCCGTGTGCTTAGCTAATTAAGTACTACCCCATGAAGGCGTATGGGGAGTGGATGCATAGATGCACATTTGCTTGACCTCGTACATAACTCACAATGATATTTCCGGAATTAATGATATTGATGGGCTAAGGACTTTGTAATTGTACAGTTCTTCCAGTGTCGTTGTGGTAGTGAACTACGAATTGGAAGAGGAATTTTAAAAGACGTTCTGGAAAGAGTGTATCGCCTACTTTCCTGAGTTACGACAAGGACCCTATAGAAAACCGAAAAATTAGGCGGGGGGGGGCGCACAGACACACAGGCAGAAATGTAATCTCAAGCCTCCTAACAAAAGCGAAGACGGGAGACAGACCACAAGCCTCAAGAATTAAAGGGGGTACTCAGAGGGATACACAGACAGAAAGGTGATTTCATAAGCCTCCATTTATTTTTTCCAAGCAAGGAAAGTGAGTTGAAAATGAATCTTAGGGACAGTGTGAGTCTTGAAACTATGTTGATCTGGCCTAAGTTCGTTATTTATTGTTCCATGTTGAAATTAGCAGTATTGGGCCTAAATCCTCCGGTCTGTCTTCAGAAAGTTAGTCAGTTACGTATTTACTTAATAATAACCGCTATACATGAGAGGTATTAAGCCAGTCCTCACGCTTCCCGGTCTCTTCTATCCTGAATTTTTTTAAAAAGTTATTCTTTCTTGTTATAATATCGAAGTGATATAGATTTATAAAATTAATTTAGTACATACTTTAAAATATCAGCCAGATAGCGTAACTAACTCCATGGAACTGAGCCTTTCTTGACAAGCCACTAGTTGCTCAGTCACTTCAAAATTTCTCAACATTTTACGGAACCCGAAAGTTCATTACCGTGTTCATTATACCCTCTACTGGTCTCTATCCTGAGCCAGATCAATCCAGTCATTACTACTCAATCCTATCTCTCTAAGAAATATTTTAATACTATCCCCCATCTACGTCTTGGTCTTCGTAGTTGTCTCTTTCTTCTGTCTGTTTACAAGATTCGATTAAGAACGAAAACTTTTCAGGATCACCCTGTATGTGATACAGAGTTGAATACTGCGCAGAAACTGAAGTGAATATCTGTTTATAAGTTTCGATAAAGAAGAGAAACTTTTCACTATCACTCTGTTTGTTATGCGGAGTTGAATGCTGGACAGAGATTGAAATGAATGACTGTTTACAAGTTTCGATAAAGAACAGAAACTTTCAGGATCACCCTGTATATTATACAGAGTAGAATGCTGCGCAGAAATTGAAATGAATGGTTGTTTACAAATTTCGATGCGAGTAGCGACCGGATAATGAGACAGCCGACTGACACATTGTGTTGGTCAGGACACACATTATACATCATGACAGTTATGGGGAGCTTCAGTTGGTTACAGCTTGAACTTAGAGAAATTTTAAACTAAGTTTGGGTACAGGATGTCAGTTGTAGCGTATGTCTTGCCAGAAAGAGGAATGAGTTTATTTCGGACTGAGGAAAAGAGCACTGGCATATTGGAGAACATTACTGAGAAGCTTAACCATTTTCTCTTAAGAACAGCGAGATGTGTAGACATGTAGTACGCGTGACGAAAATATGAAATTCACGCGACTTTTAGCACTTGCACCTGAAAGGAAGATATTTCATAGTATTATAGAAGAAACTAGAACATCGTTGTATTATAGAAATATATAATTCGTGAA
This sequence comes from Cryptotermes secundus, assembly GCF_002891405.2. Lineage (NCBI taxonomy): Eukaryota > Metazoa > Arthropoda > Insecta > Blattodea > Kalotermitidae > Cryptotermes > Cryptotermes secundus. The sequence continues at coordinate 105,363 of NW_019725004.1, read as the reverse complement.
GTTCTAAACATAATTGGCGGGTTCAGGGTCGCTGTAACCAACCCTCGCATTTTGTGGAAATATTTTTCTACCGAATGAATAATTCACAGTTTTTCAACATGGGAGTTTGTTAGCCAGATAACCATGCGGTTAATGAGATATTTGATTAACGGTTTAAATAGCTATTCGCGTAGTCAGTCAATGAATAATTTGAAACTGAAGCAAAATTTATCACATACTGAAATTAAGAACAGATATTGCATCGTCTGGTTTCCATTTTAATTTCACTGCAAAATACACTGATTAGCATATTTTACTCGTACTCTCTCAACCACGGTTTGTTTTGTTTTTATTTGATCATTATACGATGTAGCAGCCAGGGGGAAGAAGAGGAATGCATATATGATTTCGATGGAAAAGCCAGAAGGAAAGAGACCACTAGGAAGACCTAGACATAAGTGGGGAATAATATTAAAATGGATCCTAGAGGTGGGGTGGTGTGAATTGGGTTGATCTGGCTGAGGATAGAGATCAGTGGAGGACTCTTTGTAAACATGGTAGTGAACCTTCTTGTTCCTTAAAATGTTCGGGAATTCTTGAGTAGCTGCCCAACTGGCGGCTTCTCAAGAAGGGCTCAACTCCATGGAGTTAGTTGTGCGTGGTGGTGTTAGCTTGTGATGTTTTCAGCTGCCGAAACTGTGAATCATAAACCGTACGGTAGGCCTGAATGGAAGGAAGCCGTCTTGTCGTATTTCAAGCTGCTGTTCAGGAAATCCACCCACCAACGAATACCAGAGACACCAAACAACAGATAACCAACCAGGAGAAAGACAACAAAATAACGTCACACCAAAGATGTGAACAGCAACAGGAGGGCAAGATGAAGGCAAAAATGTCCCTGCGCTTAATTAACTAAGCACTATACAGATACCATGAAGGCATGGGGGAGTGGAGGTATAGATCCACCATTCTTGACATCGGTACTAGATGGAGATGAGCGGTCAGCTTCACACCCCTGCCGCTTTACCCCCCCCCCAGGAGAGAGAACCCCCGATACCAATTGGATAATGAGGCTGGGTGGGCCCCAGAGCCTGTCTGGACGCTGTGGAGGATTAAACTTGTCCCTGCTGGGCCTGTGGCCCTTCGTAATACCGGCTGAGCTATCCTGGCTCTTTTTGAGCCAAATATTTAAAATTGTTAGTTCCTACGTCATAGTGAACACACTGTGATTCTATAAATATTAATGAGACCAACCAGGTGTTGTTGTGTAAGGACATGCCCACTGTTTATTCTGAGGATCTTATCAAACCCATAAATGCAACCGGGGGGGGGATGCTTAGTTTTTTAATGTTAGGTGGTACTTGTAGTTACCGTTGTGCTTCAAATATCTGTGAAAGCAGAAAGCAACCATACCGTGGTACTGGCCACACATTCAATCCAGTTGGAGTCCGAGAACGTGTCTGTACGCCCTCGTCACAGGATATGCTTTGCCAATGCACTCTGCTGCCTTGTCACGTTCCCGTTGGGGCTAATTAAGTCTCTGTTGCGGAAGGTTCAGGAGGGGCAGGAATAGCTACAAAGGCACGGGTCACATTGCCAGGTCTTTGGCAGGAGAAACGATTAGACCCTCCGCTGCCAATACGCCTCCTTCATCAGAGGAAATTAAACTGTCATTAACTCTCCAGCAATAGAACCTGAGCATACGCGTTGCATTTACGTCGTCATAAAGATGGGCTGAATAGGACATGGCCGTGAATATACGTTCATAAACTCAACTCGGACGAAACTGCGCTGACATTTATATTTACCCTATTTTAAGATACGTAAAACCGAGCGGGCCGATGCAGATGTAGCCCTCTAAATTTGTATTCGGGAAGAATCGTGTTCGAACCTCATCCATGTCACCTGCTTTCCTGACTAAGGTTTCCATGTTCTATCCTCAGCAGACCTTTTCGGAGACTTCAAAATCTTTATTTGTGATCGTTTCACATCCTCTTGGACACTGTCATACAGTGCTCTGCGGTGAAGCAGTGCCATCAAAGAGCTGAAGAATGGTTCAGCAAAGAATGTAAACCTTTGACAAGACCTTCTGGGAAGAACTTGCCACAAACTTTGCTTCTAGCTTTCCCCCAGTATCCTATATGCATTCCACTCAAAGAAATAATACTGACCACTATAAATACATTTGCGAAGACATCTGAAAAGACGGTAAGATTGTGTTTTATGGTATCCGTAATTGGTCTCAGTGTTTACAAAACGCTGGAGAAGATGATTAGTGTGGATATCGATATAACAGATCAGATATTATGTATTCATCAGATACTGGAGAAAAAATGCAAATACATGGGGAGAGAATATCACCTATTTATAGACTGCAAAACGGCTTTCAGCTCAGCTAGAAGAGAACTGTTTTGCAATACTCTCATCTGTAGATGAGTACCGTAGAAAGTGTTGGACAAATCAAAATGTTTAAGCAAAATCGGCCGCCTCTTTGGTCTAGTGGTCAGAGTTCCTGGCTACGATCCAGAGATCCCAGGTTCAATTCTCGGCTCTATCAGATTTTCTGAGGAGTAATCGGTCTGGAACGGGGTCCACTCACCCTCAGGAGGATAACTGAGGAGCTACTTCAAGTAAATAGCTGGTCCGGTCTAGAAAACCGAGATTAACGGCCTTGGGGATCCGTTGCGCTGACCACGCGATCTATCCGCTAAAGTTGACACTAACTTCGCCGACAAGCGGCGGTCGCTCGGTCGACATAGTTCTCTTGTGGACTACAGGACACGGAGTATATTTTGTATTAAACAAAACCTGTGTAGGTGACATTTATGGGAAATATTTCCTATTTACAACTGCCCCTAACAAGGAGGTTCATTATCGCCAATTCTTTTAAACTCCCATCTGGAATGTACTATTAAGAAAACTGTGGATTCTGGAAATTGAACGGAAGACATCAGTTTCTGATCCATCTGACTGAGAATAGAGTCAAACGATTGCAGTGAATGAGACAGGAATGTTCGGATTCCATGGAAAGCGGGAAATTTCAGTGTCGAATTAAGTAATTATCAACCTCTCAAGAGGAATCCTGCTTCATAATGTCTGTTGATTAGCTATTTGGTTTGTTTGCGAATGAGCCCTACTCGCGTCAGCAATAGCAACAACTGTACCACTGGCCCCAATATTTGTCATATTTGACAATAAAATTTACAGTGCAGTTGCTCTGTCGTTTCCATCATGTCCAATTCATATTAATCCTGCATAATGGGCTCTATTTGTAACTACATTTCAAAATAATCATTGTGATTAAGTAGGTATTAATTCTGCTCTCCTATGTTAATGCACGGTAATTGTACGCCGGTGTTTGGGCCAGTAATTGATCTACTTGTCTGTGTTTATGTACCAACATCCGTCGTTCTAATAATCATTTCTCGCAGACATTTAGAATCTGAATCATAATATAGAACATGGAAATGCTAATCACATTAAATTTGCTCTCTGAACATAGAGGGCAGGAAGTAATGATTTATAACGAATGGGGGGCAGGCGTATTAGCAGCTTACTTACTTACTTACTTACTTGTGGAGCTGAGCCCTTCTTGAGAAGCCGCCAAATCTGCAGCTACTCAAGAATTTGTCAGCATTTTATGGAACACGAAGGTTCATTACCGTGTTCACAAGATCCCTCTACTGGTCCCTATCCTGAGCCAGATCAATCCAATCCATACCATCCCATCCTATCTCTCTAAGATCCACTTTAATATTGTCCACCCACCTACGCCAGTGGTCTCTTTCCTTCTGGCTTTCCCACAAACATCCTATATGCATTCCTCTTCTCCCACATTCGTGCTACATGCTCTGCTCACATCATCGTCCCTTGATCATTCTAATTATACTTGGAGAAGGGTACAAGTTATGGAGCTCCTCAAATATCGATCAGTTAAAGAGGTGTAAAGACATTAGCAGTATTCATAGAGCCCATCTGCGCAATCCAGTGGTGTCCTTACAAAAATGCATGCTCATGAACGGTAAAGTTTTCGCTGTACTTAATTACAGGTAATTAAGCATTATGCCATAAAGACATATGGGGGGATGGAGGTATAGCTCCACCATTCTTGACCTCGGCACTAGATGGAAGTGAGTGGTCAGTTTCGCGCCCCGGCCGCTTTAACCCCGGGGAAAGAGCTCCCGGTTCCCATTGGATAGGAGGCTGCGTGGGCCCCAGACCCGATCTGGTCCCTGTGAAAGAGAAAAATTGTGCCTTTGCTGGGAATCGAAACCAGGCCGTCCAGCCTATAGCTCATCGCTATAGCAGCTGAGCTATCCCGACTCTTAATACTGTGACATGTATACCCTTTGCTAGGCAACGACCGCGAAACGAGCAACTATACAGCAGCCATTGATAAGAACGGTTGCGCAAACCAGCATGTTTCCAAGGCAGTGAGAGAATACAGCAATAATGGAAGAGACGTTTTATACGCGGTCTGTGGCGAGGTGTTATAATCAGGAGCAGTTTGCAGTTATAGCCAGTTAGATAAACGCTGGGGTTCAGTCGTTGTGAGCTGTTGCTCTTAGAAGCTGGTAGCTAAGGCCGAGGACAGTTCGGGAATCCAGAGGAAGGGGAACGTCTACCGTTGGAAGCCGCTACTGAGCGACGGTTAGTGAAGATGTGATTGTGGACACTAGTGTGTGTGTAATAGTGAACTCTAAAGTGTAGTCACGCACTGTATCGAAATGTTCAGTAAATTGGATTACCAATCCAAACCCCGTCTATATTCACGCCTAATCATGTGACACTATACTACTCTTCCTATGCGTTATCTACGTAACTATTTAAGAATAAAGATCCGCCACTCCCTCATGTCCCAGACCCTGAACAGGCGATGGCCTTCACTAAGACGAAATATTACTAAAATTTTCAATTTTCTTCGAACTGTTTCTTTGTGAGGACCCCTCCATTTCTCACAAATGGCCTCCATTTTCCAGTTGGACGTTTCAACACCTCTTAAAACAATAAACATGATCACTTACTTAGTTAGGCCTCTTACTTTGTTAAATGGTTAGTCAGTTGGTTAGCTAAGTAGACGTCTATTATTTAGAAGTTTACTTCATTCGTTTCTTGGTTGGTTTATAGATGGCCTCTTCTCTGTGGATTCCAACATAAACACACACACGTCCTTCTAATTCGGCTATCTGCATGCTTATGCAATTTAGGTCATCCGTGTGGACCAGCATGCATCTGTCCGGCTTGCTTATTTTCTCTGCATTCAAGACCCGAACTGCACGTTTATCCCTGCAGCGCAACAGGATGAATGTTCATTTCTTACTGAATATAACAGCAAATTGGAGGCGACATCCTGGCGCCTATATTCTGCCGTATAGTGATCGCTATCAATTTATTACACCATGAATTAATCTGTCGTCACTAGACAAGGTCTCGTATGATGCAAACATGATGCCCCACAAAAAGGTGTGTAGGCCCTACTAAAAATTAACTAAACTAAACAAAATATAAAATTTAATACAGTTATTGACTTTTTGAACATTATCCATCATCTTGTTTTTTTATTTAAAACATTTCGGAGGCCGGATTCTGTCTCCGTCTTCAGGTATAAGCCCACTCTGTTGGGCCCAATCGATAAAGCTAGTCCCTATCTCCGGTTCGGAGATTGTTCTGTCGATTGTATCGATAGTACTTATCTCCGGAACGGAGATAGGGACCTCTGTCGATTGTATCGATAGTACTTATCTCCGGAACGGAGATGGGGACCTCTGTCGATTATATCGGTAGTCCTTATCTCCGGACTGGACGTCTTCCGTCATTTGTTTCGTTGCTTCCCCTCCACAGTTCCGCCGCCTCATCACTGGTCCCACCCACTAACTGTCGCTATGGCAACCAACCTGCCCACCCACGCTGTAATGGACATTCCCCAATCTAACTAATAACATTATTCCCAACATGAAATCCTAACAAATAGCAGATTGGAAAGGGGATTGAAGTTATCGCAAAGCTGGTAAAGGAATTCCCATCACAGTTTAAGTAGCCCCTTTATTTTGAACTCCGGCGCAGAAATGGCGGCAGATAAATGAACTAATGGTAAACCTCTTCCGAAAATAATTAAAAGAAACCCTGTCGTATTAAGGATAATAAACAGCGAGTTACTCAAACATCTCGAACTTATTTTGTATATTTTGTGGGACCTGGGCTCGCTTCCCGCAAGAGAGATTTGTCTCTTCTCCATATTGTCAAGATCTGCTCTAGGGCCTACCCAGCCTTCTATGGAACGGGTAATGGGAGCTGTATCCCCGGAGGTAAACCGGCGGGAGCGTGAAACTGACCACACACCTCAATCTATGCTGAGATTAAGAATAGTGGAGCTATACCTCCACTCCTCATATACGTTCGTGGCATAGTGGTTATATGTATAGCAGAGCTCACTGAGAATTACCCATAACTTTCCTCAGTTTTCCAGGTGATTGAAGCCATAGTACCATTCCGTTTAACATCCACATCTGTTCACCATTCTGATGATCAGTTTCTCTCGTTCGCTGCTTTACATGGCCGTTACACACTCTGTATAGCAATCAGCAGTAGTCCTGCTTCCCGTAGACCCGCTGGAATGTAAGCGGCGTCAGCCAGTGCGCATTGCTGTAGTGGACAGGCTTGGGGATGGGAGACGAAGCTTCGATTCGTAGAAGAGGAAATTGTTCCCCACCGCGCTTTGGGACCTACCAAGCCCCTATCCAGCAAGTATGGTGACTCAGTTGGCTACGGGCTGGACGAGAGATGGGTCGCAGTTCGAGTCCCGGTAGGGTGAAGAATTTTCTCTTCTCCACGTCGTCCTGACCGGCTGTGGGGCCCACCCAGCCTCCTATCCAATGGGTACCGAAGGTTCTTTCCCGAGGTTAAAACGGCCGGGGCGTAAAGCTGACCACCCACCTCCAACTAGTGCCAAGATTAAGAAAATATGGATATATACATCCAGCCCCCTATACGCCTTCATGGCATAGTGCTTAGTTAAGCACAGGTACAAATTTACATTTTTATCTCATGATTTACGTCGTGACGTAGGACTAATAATGAGGCGTACTGGGAGACATTTGTCGATTCGGCAGAATAGTAAACCCAGGATTGTAAAGCTGGTAGGCTAACCCGTATTGGGACACTCACATTCCCACGCGCTCTGCATGCTGTCCTAAAACAATTAAAAAAACAAACAAACAAACTCCGTGATTTTAATCCGCAAGCGAACTATACCGACCCAGCGACCGCCGCTTGTCGGCGAAGTTTAGTGCCAACGTTTGCGGATAGAGGGTGTCGCGTGGTCAGCGCAACGGATCCCCACTGCCGTTAATCTTGGCTTTCTAGACCGGAGTCGCTATTTCCTTGAAATACATAGCTCCTCAATTATCCTCACGAAGCTGAGTAGGTCCCGTTCCAGACCCACTGCTTCTCAGAAAATCTGGTAGCGCCGGGAATCGAACCCGGGACCTCTGGATCTCTAGCCAGGAACTCTGACCAGTAGACCACAGAAGCGGTCAAGGAAAGTAATAAATATATAAATAATGAATATGCCTGATACTCTTCTTCTTTTGACGGATAAGAATTATGACGTTAACGCTACAGAGCCATTAGATATCTACCAGCAGAAATTGTAACGAAAATTGAGATTTTTATCTCCAGACTCAAGTCTGAAAATTAATCTCCTCCAGGTTTCCTGCGTTGGCGTGTTCTCATTAAGATTTCATGCAAAATAGTCAAGAATCGGGTGTAGGCAGGCGCAGGGGAGGGATTGAACTGGGGTGGCTGGGGAACGCAATCAGCATCATGTTACAATGAAAAGATAAATAAAATCCTACGAAGAGGAAAATTCAACTAAGCCTACTTGTAGCCAATTGGGACGCAAGTTCTTACGTCAACAGGATAAGGGAACGTGGCGGCGTATTACTAGCGTGTCTTCGCCTAAGTCTGCTTAATTTCTTTCCGATAGGATGCACCGTGTATTGCCTATCTTGATGTGAACGTGTGTTCTTCCTAAGTTTTTATAGAAATTGTAGATTTCCGTGAGATGTTTCTTTCTTGTTAGCTGTCCGGTCTAGAGGACCGAAATTAACGGCCGTAGGGATTCGTTGCACTGACCACGCGACACCCTCTATCCGCTAAATTTGGCACTAAATTCCCAGACAAGCGGCGGTCGCTCGGTCGGTATAGTTCCCTTGCGGACTACAGGCCACGGAGTTTTTAGTTTAGCTGTACATACTTTTAGGCCTCAGCCTGCATGTAGTGTCAAATGAGAAGGCGGTTGTGAATTATGGAGTAAAAGAACATGAAAGAAAACGGTTGTTACCTCTTTCAGCTAAGATAAACTTACTATTGCAGCCTGTAGGGACTAAGAAAAAATAGGTAAGAAAGTACCACCTGACAGGCCGTGAAGACCCATACGATGTGAGAGGTCAAGGCTCCCACATTTTCTAAACAATCGGCTCACAGATGGCGGTAAGGTTGTCAGCCTTAGCTCCGATCGCCCTTTGGCCCCAGGAAGAATGCTGGTACTCATTTCTGTTATAGGCTGAGTCGATCCTAGTGTCTTAGTGAGGCTGGAAGTATTAGGTTAATTGAAAAACGCAGTGCCGTCGGGAAGGGAACCCGCGACCTTCCGGCTTGCAGCACAGTGCCTCAACCAACTACGCTACCGCGTGCCCCGCTAGTAACAACGTTAATCAGAATAACAAGCCTCAGGACCAAGGTTCAAACACGAGAGCTCCCGAATACGAAGCAGGAGCGCGAAACTCAACCATAACGCTCAGTTTGATGCAACGGAATAGAAGGGCATAGATGTAAGAAGCCAAAGTTGTTCTCGTTTGCTCAGTCGAAGGCTGCTAGCTGATTCTCTACATTAACTTCTCATCTTCGGCCGTGTCACAGGTCCGGCGGTTGGACCCCGTCTTCCTATCGCCCCTTCCCGGATTCGATCCCAGGTCAAGTTATGTGAGATTTGTGGTGGACGAAGTGGCGCTAAGAGCAGGATCTCTCTGATTTATTCAGCTTCTCCTGCCAATACTTAACCACCAACTGCTCCATACTCATCATCATCGTCGTCATCTGGCGCTGATGCAGTAGGCCAACTTAGTGGCCGACGTACCAGGTGGGCTCAATCTCACATTCCCCCCACAGATAAAAAAAAACATCTCTACTTTTCAGGACATTTACTTCGGGAGAGTTCGTGAAGTATCTTCTAAAGTTCTGTGCCTTTCATTTTTCTCTTCTTCCTGTGACCCAGTTATTTGTTTGTTTGTTTATTTATTTAACTACGCTGTCAATAGTTCAGATCATATGACGTAAAATATTATGATGATTATTGCATATTGAATTGAAGGGGAAGCGGTCATGGTCAGGTGGAGGCACTATTCTGGCATTTAGAGAATAGTCTGAGGAAAATCACGACAGATTCTAATCAGAGTCGATATTTTGGCCGAGATTCGTTATAAATTGAGCCATCTGGCTCGGCTGAATGTTACACTTCTGTCTTCGGTCGCCTTCTGTCTTCTTTGTGAAATATCACCAAATACGAGTGTAGCCCCTACCGTTTTGTCCCACGCGAAGAGAACTGATTTGAAATTTTGTTCCTTTTATTTCGTTTAGTTCGCCGTGAAATGAATTCACGCGCTGACTGAACTCGCAGTGAAGATGTGCTCTTGATTGTTTCATTAAATTAATCCGGATTTCCACACGCAGCAAAATTACTCAGTTGTTTAGAATAAATGCTGATTTCTAAACGCTCCAACAGATCCGTTGGAAACACTAAAAAAATTAAACACGCCTAATTTTTTACTTCTGTAATGTCGCATAGCAACTGTAGACCTGTAGGCAATTTTTATTGAGTTTATTGCAAACCGATCAAATTGCACGGGTTTATTTACACAACTGTAACAGACAGTGAGTCGATGTAGGGCCCAATGTAATCCGACGTCACAAGAACTGACGGTGTAACGCGACAGTACGTAGAACTGATTAAGCTGAATGATTTATTTTGCTTAATACAAGTATTAACAGCTGTTATTTTTAGCCTACTTCCCCCTTTTTAAAACAAATGGAAGTAGGCTTACGAGATAACCTTGCTGTCGCTGTGTCTGTGTGTATATGCCCCTTGTCGTTGTTATGCAACGGCTCTCTAAACACGTTCCCGCGGCAACAAATACAGACGCAACAATAGAAGGATTATTGGACGCGTCGTTTTCTAAGGGGGTCCGTGTCGCATAGAAGGAAAATAGGCAGTTAGTTCTGCCAAGCCCAGGACAGTTTGGAGTGTGTGAGTGTGTGAGTGTGTCTGTGTGTGTAGGAAAGGTCCAGTTACTGAGTGATTGTCCGGTCGAGTCACCCCCACTAGAGTTGAGTGACCAGCAGCAGTTAGAGCCCTCCTCTCGTTGAAGAAGAGGCCAATTTCTAAACACGTAATAGTCTTCAAAAGAGCAAAAATATGGTCATTGGTCTCGACGAGGCCCGAAACCGAGATTGACTATGCTTACGAGGACCAACAGGAAATTAACCAACCAGACGACAGACTGCAGTCACCCCCAGTAAAGGGGTAGTGACCAGTAGTAATCAGATGCCTCCCCTCGTTAAAGAGGCCTCATTTCCAAACACGTAAAAGTCTTGAAAAGAAGAATATGGCCATGGGTCCCTAGGGGACTCAAAACCAAGAATTACTGTGCTAGCGAGGTCCAGCAGCAATTTAACCGACCGACCGTTTTCCCCAGATTTCTTTTTTCATTTTCTGTCCCTACAGGGAATGCCACAACTATTTTTTCCTCACTTTATCCTCCCGGATAATCTTCTCAGTTGACATCTTTGTTATGCAGACAGTGTTAGTAACCACTGCTTGCTCTGAGACTCGCCGAAACGCATTAACATCCTCTGCAGGCAAAATTTAGAGTCTTTTAATGTTAAAATACGTGGTTTAAATACAGTTACCAGTGTGCTTTAAGTGGTTAAAATTATTAACATAATTCTGCAAGATTTATATAACCATGTAGGGAAACTTTTTAAATTTTCCTTTTTCTTTTTCGGCTGTTTTCTCTTTACCAGTTCGAAGATTAACTGCTGCTTGTGAATGCAGTACGAGAATCGCAATTACCCGCTGTTTTCCGTGGGTTCTAAGCTGGTTTATAAAATTACTTTGCTCCGCTGTCTTTAGAATCATAGCATTGCAGAAGGGAACTAGCAAGGAATTTCCAACTGCGAAGTAGTTTGATCTTACTTACAAGCAAGCAGCTCCCATTTAGACGATCTGTAAGGCATCTGCCTACTTTACCCCTTACGGAGGCTGGTTAGAATGTCTCCACCGTGGCTCTGCGGTTCGTAGAAGGCGACAAAAAGGTAACCCAGTGTCTGGGGGCATAACTGGGCCACCCTGTAACTGGGGAACATAAATACAGGGACATGGTCCTCCAGGTTGGGAGAGTCTCGAATCTGAGAGAGTAAAATATGGCTGTGAGCCCCGCGGGACACGGAACCAAGATGACTGTGCTGACGAGAACCAGCAGCAGGTTGGCAGACAGAATTTAGTTACAACGGTGCAACAAACGTAGCGCCTACACAGAGAGACCGACTCCTCTCCTCGTTGAAGATGAGGTCCCACTTCTAAACAGTTACATATGTAGGAGTAAACAAATGTTCTGATTCACAGATCTCGACGAGACCTGACGCCAAGAATGACTGCTGTGCTGATGACGGCCATCAGCAATTTAGCCTACCAACCGGCTGCGTACTTAATTTCTTCCCGTGCGTAATTAAGCACCACGTCATGAAAACGTATGGGAGAGTGGAGTTATAGCTCCTCATATTCTTAATCTCAGTACTAGATGAAAATGAGTGAATAGCTGCTCGTCCTGGACACTTTAACCCTGGGGAAAATCTCCCTTTGCTCAGTGGATAGGAGATGGGATAGGCCCCTAGAGTCTCTGGACGCTGTGATAAATATCTTGCCCGCGCCGAGAGTCGAACCCCGATTCCTAGTTCGTTCACCCCGTGTCCTAGTAACAGTGCACAGGACCATAAATTCTATTACACCCACAGCCAGTAAATAATTGGTATGTATATGACAGCTCATGGAGTTGTACGGTTTACTGTCAGAGAAGTTAACCACCACATCATATATTCATAAATTTTGTTGGTGGAAAAGCTATCCAGCAATAGAGACATTATATTACGTGTGGGCGTACATTATTTATCAACATCAACGTCAAGGTTAGTTCCTTCCGGCCCGTTGCAGCCTGCAGAATGTGCTGATCCCTCTACCGCAGATTGGGTGTCACTTGTCTTGTCCCTTTAGTTGTAAAAAATCATTATTTATTTAGGCATAAGACGAGGTCTCATTCTTTCAACATGATGTCTCAAGTAATTTCTAGTTTTCTGATTTAAACTTATTTATTTGTGTTTTATTAAATATAGACTTTTCACTTCTTCACCTCGTCCAGACTGGCTCTGGGCTCACCCAGCCACCTATCCAATGGTTGCTAGGCTTCCCCGGGGGAAAAGCGGCAAGGACGTGAAGCTGCCCACTCACCTCCAACTAGTGCCGAGGTCAAGAAAATGTGGATCTATAGATCCACTCCTCCATACGCCTTTTTGGTGTAGTGCTTAATTAATTAAGCACAGGAACAACTTTAAATATGGATCAAGGCTATGTTTAAAAATATTTCAAATGAAAGTTGACCTATGAGATATATTATTATATTTAAGAATCATGATGTATTAATGTATCACATACAATATATTTTCATCTACAATATAACTTATTATTACTGTACTGCAGGGGTCTCCAAACTTTTCGAACCGCGGGCCACATTGGGTAATTCAGCACTTTCAACGGGCCGGATAAAATGAGAAATTCATAACTCTAGGTGTATGAGTTTTATTGAGATCACAGAATTCCATAAACTAAATACAAAGTACGTGAGAATAAATTATCGTATATTAATGACAACAGACAGTAGCAGCAAATGCTCATATTTTCATCACAAATTGTAATAAAACAGTTAATGTGAATGATGGAACTCTTTTTGCAATCTTAAAATCTGATTAAATTGAGGTTCAAATTTTGAAACGCTAATCACAAGTAGCGACTTTATATGTTCATTGGATAAATTTGCCCTGTATTTCGACTTGATGTACTTCATCTGGGAAAAAGTTCGTTCACACAGATATGTTGTCCCAAAAATGGAGATAAATTTACAAGCAAATTTCTTTAAATTTGGAAATTGCTCAGAGTTCAGAAATTTATAAAATTCCATCAAATTTCCTTCCTTGTATTCGTCTATAATATGATAAATTTCCTGAAGTTCAATAATTTCTATTTGAATTTGACTTGGGACATCTGCAGCATCACAGTCANCACTCGGTATCTGACAAAAGTGGTTCGTGATGGTTTTTCTCGGTAAGAAATATATCAATTTCATTCCTGAGCGGAAAGAAGCGCGAAAGAACCTTTCCACAGCTAAGCCATCGAACTGCAGTATAATATGTCAGGTCAGTAAGCTCGGAATCACATTTACCAGTACTAATTGGAAAATTAGTTCAGTTGGCGCATTTCTGCACAATTCTTTCGCGGGCCGTCGTTTGGAGACCCTTGCTGCACTGTACGATATGTACCATACAGTGCAACAATTTTAGCGAATTAGAGACACCTGATGATGGCCGTGTACGGCTGAAACATGTGAGAGGGAAAAGGGACAACAACAAGTTGCGTTATAGACGGAAATATATTGCATGTGAGCTCTCATAGTCGGTATAGAGACGGGCTCCTGGCTGGAAGGTCGGGTTGGATTCCCGGCATGGCAAAATTATTCTCTTCTTCACAGAGTTCAGATCGAATCTGGGACCACACAACCTCCTGTCTAATGGTTAAGGGGGGCGATTTTCCCGGTGGTAAAGCGGCCGAAACGCGATGCTGACCGCTCACCTTTATGTCGTGCCGAGTTCGAGAATGGTGGAGCTATATCTCCAGTCCACCATATGTCTTCATGGCTTAGTACTTAATTAATTAAGCACAAGGACAGCTTTACCTTTTTACCTGTAAGATCTCGCCGGTACCTATGAAGTTATGTTATTTGCTACTGCTTTGTTATAATCAGCTGTTTCTGAGGAAACTGCAAAGTCAGTTGCCGCAGAGCTAATGAACAATACTGACGCCCACATTGCAGTCATATATTCCAACATTAACAGTCATAATAGGCGGTTAGTCGTCTGCTTCCCATCGCGGTGGATCGCGCTCGATGATAGGTAAGGTCGTATTGGATTTGTGGTGGACGAAGTGGTATTGCTGCATGTTCCTTCCTAGTGTTTCTATTCCCCATTAATTTTTTAATCAAGTACTCAATTTTCATTAGCAGTTCAAAATTGTTGTATGCATGGAAGGATAGTGTCTCGGGTTGTAACTGTACGACGTGTATTAAGAGGGAGATTCAGTAAATAGGCCACAAATGGATATAAAGCTTAAAACCTTATTATATTCGAACCTGGAAAAAGCATCTATTTCTCGACATATCCTCCACCAACATTAATACACATGTCCCATCTTTTTACCAATAAGTCGAAACTCGTAGCACGGAAGTCCTTTGATTCTTGTCTCAGCCACTTCCGCGACTCCGTTTCAAATTCTTAATCAACGAAGCCTTTGCTGCCCAGTTGTGCACCGCTTTACGCGACAGACACTTCCCACCCTAAACAGGAAACATTTCTTTGTGAATGTCCTTTGCATTGAGCCCTTTTACCAACAAAAGAAAGGCACAAATAACGCTGCTCTTCGTTATCATACACTCCTCAAGCAAGGTCGCCATTTTGGGTACTGAAACCAGCCTCTGAATATGCGCATGCGCGTCTGATACCTATGCTGTCATGAAGCTGGACTGTGCTGTTACCTAGTGGTACACATAGAAAATCTATTACATCCATTACAGCTGTTTTAATTCCATTTGTGATTTATTTACTGACTCTAGCTCATAGTAATATGGTCAATGACTAACGAATTAAGAATGACCTGAAGGGAAGTTGTCGTGGCCTAATTCGACTATCCCCTTGTTTGCCTGGAAGGAATGAGAATAACAGCGAAGCATCACATAGGAGTCGGTGTCTTGGGATTTTGAACCTTGAAGCTGTAACCAGTGTGCATTAAAGGGCTGGCGATTAACCACTCGCACTGTCAGGTATACTCTCCCGATTATGGGTGTTTTCGACTGGTACTCAGTCTGCAGCCACCTGCTCGCGCTGGTTCCTCGCTCGCGGATTTTTATGTGCTGAAGATGGGGGAGATACATTCCTCCGAAACGTCGGTTGACACAATATCTACACGGCGCCACATCACAGAAGACGACATTCTTCCCGATTATGAGCTCATTTTATTAATTTAAACGAAGGTTATTTGTAGTAGCATGAAGGAAATGATTGTGTGCAGTTTTAATTCTATTCACGTGATTGCATTCGGTTAGATTATAGGTCTGACGAATGTCTC
The DNA here is from genome assembly GCF_002891405.2 of Cryptotermes secundus. NCBI lineage: Eukaryota > Metazoa > Arthropoda > Insecta > Blattodea > Kalotermitidae > Cryptotermes > Cryptotermes secundus. The sequence goes on along the minus strand of NW_019725004.1, from coordinate 89,882 downwards.
CTCAGGTCCTTGCCAAATTCTGCAAGCGAGAGGACTGGCACAGCGGTAGAACTCGTAAATAAGCCTCTGTGTCTTTGTCGGATAAAAAACGCATTACTGAAGCTAATTAATCACTAGAACAAACAATTCTTAGAAAAGTTAAAACGATGAGTTTAAACCAGTTTTACTTCTTGTGCATGAGGTCAAGATCATAGTTGTCGTAACCTTGAAAAGATGCGTGGACAGGGTACAAGTCACCTGATTTCACATCTAGCTTATCAATTCAAACATGCCTTCAAGTCCAAGTCCTCGAGAGCCCAAATGCCGCCCTAGGTAGCGAGAAATTCTGACCCTGCCGCAATGGAAAACAGTTCAACTTTCTCAAAATGCAGACATAGTTTTTTCCCCCTTTGGCGCTACAACCCCAATTTGGGTCTTGGCCTATCTCCGTGAAACTCTCCGTTTCACTTCGTTTTTTTTTAATCCGCTTAGTGGGGGGTGGAATTCAGCTGGGTCCACTCGGCACGGCGGCCACTGATTGGCCTATTGTACCTGCCCCGGGTGATTATGATGATGGCAAACTTGGTGGAATGAAGATTGGCAAGGGAAACCGAAGTACTCGGAGAAAATCCGCCCCAGCGCCACTTTGTCCACCACAAATCCCACTTGATCAGACCCGGGATTGAACCCGGGCCGCGGCGGTGGGAAACCAGCGACTAACCGCTTGACCTATGGCGCGGCCCTTCACTTCGGTTTACTAGGTCTTAAGACGCGTCCACATTACACGTGCTCGTGCTCGCCAGGCTTGTGCCCGTCGGGAGACTCGTCTGGCTTTTACTTGTGCTCGTAAATCTTCGTCCACACTACTTCGGCGCGTGAGGATCCGTAGTGTGTATAGGCTGTAGTCGTATTTTAATTTATTGGCTATTGTTTTTAAATTAAAAATTTAAAATTTGCTTGTCTCGTGACTTGTCATATCGTCCACATTACTCGCGAGCATAGCGAGTCACACAAGCACGAGCACGAGCACGAGTAATGTGGACGTGCCTTTAGATATTCGGTAGGACTCCTTGGGTTGGTGATCAGCACGTCGCAAGGCCTATACCAGTGTATAAACAAAAAAAATGCGCACGCAACACACACAAACATCCATTCCCTGAATGGGATTCGAACCCACGGTCCCGGCTTCCGAGCGAGCGAAGACAGTTTATGCCTTAGACCGCTCAGCTACCGTGATCGGCCGTAGGCACAATTACTAATACGAAATTTTGATGCATATTTGAAGAAGGAGGCGAGTTGCATGACTCCCAGAGTCGTGAGACTCTGGCGGTGCTGCCGAGGTCCAGCAGAAATTCGCCCGACCAACTACTGACGAAATCCACCAGTGGTGTGTAGTTCTTTACACACGAGTCAGTGGAACAGTGACATAAATATGACGTCATCCGATCGCAGACATCGCAGCGTCCCGCAGTTATGTTTACATTTCCGCTGCCGATCAGTGGTCACGATATGAACACAAGAGCAGGAGAGAGTAGTCTTTAGCCTACTTATTTTGAAAAAATAAAAGTAGGGTTTGAGATCACCTTGCTCTTTGTGACTCTGTACGGGCATCCCCTCATTTCAAATTTGAATGTGTATCAGGGCACCTGAGCCCATCTCAACGGCCTACTTCATAAATCCCTCCCATCAGTCTGCGTGTCTGTTTATGTATCCTCCCCTATCTTTGCTAGGCAACGGTTGGGTAAACACGTTCTCGAGGCATCGAAGAACTTGTTTTTTTGTAACAAAAAGCTCACCCCGCTCCTAGGGCGCTGTAAACACGCTGCCCAGGAGACCTTTGATTCGCATAGAGTTCATCTTGCGTGAGAAGAAGTAACAAATTATAGAATGAAAATCTGTTAGGAGTCCCTGAAGGGACTACCATTATTAAGATCGAGCTATAGCTCTACGTACATGCCAGGAACTTGAGGACTGAGTGGAGCCGGGATAGTGCAATCAGTATGGCGACTGACTGCGGTCTGGACGGCAAATGGGTCAGGGTTCAAGTCCCGGTATGGGCGAGATTTTTCACTACTCCAAATCGTCCAGACCGGCTCTGGGGCTCACCCAGCTTCCTAACCAATCGACACCGGGGCGCTTTTCCCGAGGATAAAGCTGCCGGGGCGTGAAGCTGACCACTAACCTCCAACTACAGGGTGAATCGTATAGAACCGGCCCGATGAATTTGCTAATAATTCCGCAGGTGATGCATATAACCGCTCACAATTACGACATAATAATCCGTGGGCCGTGCTGAGTCGAAGGGTGTGCGCATGATCCGGCAAGTGGCAGCCCTTATGCTGCAAGGTCAAGGACAAAGCCGAAACGTGTCTGCAGTGCGCAGGCGACAGTCATGGAGTTCACTGTTGAACAGCGAGTGTTTCTAATGCCTACTTGAAAACGGCGGACACTTTGAACACCTGTTCTGCTCGGGGCACACAATCCGAGATAAGATATGTGTAAATTACTTTAATATCTGTATGGTATATTTTATATTACACCTCATTTCGTCGGGCCGGTTCTATATGAATCACCCTGTAGTACCGAGGTCAAGAATACGTGGAGCTATACATCCACTCCCACATACGCCTTCAAGGCGTAGTGTTTAATAAGTTAAACACAGGGACAACTTTATCTTTATCTTACCTCGTAACAGTAGAGTAGCCAATTCTGTAAAACATTGCGCAAAAATGCTTTTGTCTCAGAATTCTGAACAAGAAGGCACGTTTTTGACGAGAATTCAGGAGGGAAGTGCAATGCATGTACCGAAGTGCAGGTGGAGGTTTCATTGTTCTGCATGAAGGTAATCGATATGTTCATATGAGAGCAGCAGAGGACGTCACCACGTGCCAGCTAGGGGATCGCGCGGAATGGAAAGCGCGCTGAGTCATGAACACGCTGAAGCAAATTGCAATCACCATTATTTAATAGTTATAACACGAAATTTGCTAATAATGTGGTTATGGTTCGATTTAATGGCCATCAAGTTGATTAAAAATAAATGACTTTGGGAACATCAGTTCGCTGTTGCTGAAGAACATGAAATTCAGCGACACTTGATTTCGTTTTTCAATTTGATATTTAAAGACTTAAAAAGTAGATAATGAAAATAAAATTATAGTTCTATATATGACAAATTAGTGATATTAATAAGAGGTAAAGCTATCCCTGTAACTGGCCGTGGAGACCCATGAGGTTTTGAGATGTTGAGGCTCCCACATTTTCTAAACAATCGGCTCATAGATGGCAGTAATGTTGTCAGACTTACACGGCTGCCGCCCTTAGCCCCCAAGGAAGATTCCTGGTACTCATTTCTGTTAGAGTCTGAGTCGACCCCAGGGCCATAGTGCGGCTGCAAGTATTAGGTAAATAGAAAAAATCCACCTCAACGGGACTCGAACCCGCAATCTTCCGGTTTGTAGCATAGTGCCTCAACCAACTACGCTACCGCGTACTCTAGTGATATTAATAGTAACCGAATTTTAGACGAATTGGAAAAAAGTTAATATACGGCTGGGTCCAAGCACCACGCAATGAAGGCGTATGGGAGGCGCGGTGAGTAAGCACAACTTAAACTTGAGATGTAATGGAAATGATGTACAATAAAACGTCTCATCTATTTGTACTAAGAAAGGGATCTGACGACCTAATCATGTCCAAACTATGAAAGTTCTCTGAACAATTAATCGCCTATTTTCCTTTTATACGACACGGAGCGCGTAGAAATCGACACCTCCAACAATCTTTCTATTGTTGCATGTGCATTCATTACCGCTGTAAGGATTTTAACGAACCGTTGCGTAGCAACGAAAGGAAAGCTACACAGACAGACTGACTGATGGAAATGATTTATGAAGTACGCCGTTAATATGGGTTCAGGTGCCACGATATACATACCAAGTTTCACAAGATTAATCCAAACATTCAATCGTTAATGAGGGAGGGGAGGGAGTTCACAGCCACACAGACAGCGTGGAGGTCATATAAGCCTACCACAGGAAAGTAGGCTAAGCAGTGACGTGATGTGGAAGGAAATCTACTGCATAATTTAAGAATATGCTCGGGAACAATAATTTGAGGCTCTTACAGCAGTGGGTATGTAATTTCGCGTAGTTCGTTGAAAGTCAATCGACGTTTCGGAGGAACACGTCGCATCAATCTTTGGGTTCGGAGAATAAGCAAACAAGAAACAAGCGTGAAAACAGACGGAAAGAAGATCGTGGCTTATTCTTCAACCCTGAAGATGGAGACGAAAGGTTCTTCCGAAACGTCGGTTGACTTTCAACAGACTACAGTAGAAAGACTTGTTCCGATTTGGTATAAGATTTAACTATAACCGACAAGGTCGAAACATGTAGCTACAAAGTTGATGTATACGATTATTTATAATTTTATATATGGTACTGACGGAGTATATATATATATATATATATATATATATATATTTTTTTTGTTTTCGAAGAGTGAAAAAGTATGCTTCAACTTATATTCTGAATGCGATTTCCATTAATTTTCATGTCAGAATTATTTTTATCTTTGTTTATTGCAGATGGGCCCCAACATATCACGCCATCTGCCCATTGTGTTTAAATTTTACGTAGTCCGTCCATAGAACACATGGCATATGTGTATGACGTGCAGTACATATTTAAGGCGCAGGGAACATCGTGTAGCTGTTCTTGATATGGTGCTCTCTAGCTTTCTGCGGAACCCACTCTGACTAATGCGTTTCTGGTACGGCAGAGTGGCACAATGAAATAGGCCTATACTTGTCAACGTGCCACTTACAACATTACACCATGCCACAATTTACCCGCATCCATCACTCTCTCTTATATAACGGTTCACCACATTCTTTCAGACGGAATTCGAATTATATTCCTCTTCTTCTTCCTCTTCTTCTGCTACCTTGTCGGATTAGCGTCTCTGTCCTGTTCCTATCCAGAATTAATCCTGAAATTATGAATCTTGTAGACAGTCGCTAGGACTCCTTGGACAGGGGATCAGCCAGACGCAAGACCGCTACCTACACAAGACAACACAAACACAGAACAATAGTAGACAGATATGCATGCGTCGGATGGGATTCAAACCCACGATCCCAGTGTTTGAGCGGACGAAGACATTTTATGCCCTAGCCCTAGCTCAAATTATAGTATTTGGTGGAATTTTGAAATCTCTTGTCTAAAACAAGGGTCGTTACTCCTCATAATTTCCTGAAACTTTACGATTTAAATTTAAGATGATATACTGTAGAAGTAGCTCTTCAATTTCCAAACAAAATTCCCCCAAGGACTCGACTAATGAAGCTGGGAACATAATTCTCTGCACATAAAATTTAATAATAATCTGTTATTTTAAATGAGAAGGACCGTGGAGCCTTGGCGGTGAACTTAACAATTAAGAATCCTTCTTTCTCCCCTGCTGCTACTTTCAAACCTGTCCTGAAGCAGTCATGCATAAGCAGATAAAACAATTCTTACGCTGCACGCCATGACGTGAAGGCGTATATGCGACGTGTTGATAGAGCGCTATGCTAAGGCTTGTCAGATGTCAAGAATACGCGGTTACTCCTATGACAACAGCGTAAAACGTGCAGAGTATCATGCAGACCGACCAGATAGGCAGGACTGCAGATAACCGACTAGACGCAAGCGGAGTAAGTGGCCAGGTTCCGATATAGGCCTCTGTAATCCTCTTGTTAACGCGAATTGTTTGGTCCAAGTCCCGCTTAGCTCAAGAGCTTAGTATTTAAAAAATACAGGGTTCGACCCCAAAAGCCGAAGATCATTTTGAAATAAATATTAAAAGTCTGTCAATATAATGAGAGGACATTTGAAGTCGGAACTAGAGCGAAATTTATCCAGAAAACTTCCGGTTAAATGTGTGAAGATGAAGGCATTATTTAATTCTGAAAATTGGTATATTTTTATCCGACTACGCAGGCCGCGCCATAGCTCAAGCGGTTAGTCGCTGGCTTCCCGCCGCGGCGGCCTCGGTTCGATCCCGGGTCTGGTCAAGTGGCATTTGTGGTGGACAAAGGAGCGCTCGGGCAGGTTTTCTTCGGGTACTTCGGTTTCCCTTGTCAATCTTCATTCCACCAACTGCTCCACAATCAAACTCACCTATCATTTGGGGCTGGTACAATAGGCCAGAAGTGGCCGCAGTACAAGAGACTTAGTCCCACCCCACTAGCAGTAAAAAAAATACCCGGCTACACGGGATCACTTTCCGGAACACATTACTCGTTTTGTATTCATAGCTGTGAGAACCTCAGATATAACATAAAATGAAATTTGTCTAAAGAATTTTAATTTCTCTCACCGGTATAGCAGCTAGCTACTGGCTGGACGACTGAGGGGTCAGAGTTCGAGTCCAAGTAAGGTCAAAAACTTTCTCTTTTCCACGTCATCCCGAACAGCTCTGGGGCCCACTCAGCCTCCTATCCATTGTGTACCGGGGGCTCTTTCCCCTGGGGTTAAGCGGCTGAGTCGTGTAGCTGACCAGTCACCTTCAACTTATGCCGAGGTCAAGAAAACCTGGATATATACATTCACCCCACCATACGCCTTCATGGCGTAGTGCTTAATTAGTTAAGCATAGGGACGACTTTACTTACTTTCACTTTACTCTCTCTCTCACTATAAAATTGCAGTGAAGTTGGCAGAGTATTTTAGTGACGAAACTAGAGAGCTGATAAGCGGAAACTGCTTCCCACATTATGTTTTCATGTCATGTACGTTGTGCAAGGAATTCATGTTTATAGACATGTAGGCAATCTGCAATACAATAATGTGTGCATCAGAGACTGATGTAGAGCGCACGGGAACTGTGCGTTCCCAGTTAATCTGCTCTTCAGCCCAATGAAGGCCCAGCGGAGCGCCAAGTTATTAACGAACTTAATTTTGATTTTCCGGCCAATGCCTGAATACATTATTGCTACCGTCTGTTCACGCACTGTGATACGTCATGTCAGTAACACCGCTATTGTTTGACGGGGCTTGCAGGGGATTATGTCCTAAAATGGTGTATGGTAAAGTTTCCCCTATGCCCAAGCATATCATCATAAAGGCGAATAAGGGGTGGAGTTAAGTCTCCGCATTCTGGACTTCGATACTAAAGCTGGAAATCAACCAGATTGCAGATGAGTGGCGGTTTGCAACACAGAGGGAGAGAGACAGAGTTATGCGTCTGCCATGTTACGAGATGTGTTCCTCTCCCCTGTAACAGGCCGTGGAGACCCATGGGGTTGTGAGATGGCTCACAGATGGCGCTAAGTTTGTCAACCTTACGCGCCGGACTCCCTTTACTCCCAGGAATATTCTTGGTACTCATTTCTGTTAGAGGCTGAGTCGAGCCCACGACCATAGTGCGGCTGGAAGGATTAGGTGAATTGAAAAAATTCACCTCATCGGGATTCGATCCCGCGACCTTCCGGCTTGTAGCATAGTTCCTCAACCAACTACTCTATCGACATACGTTGTAATACTACGAAATATTACAACAGATTTTGTCAATGATTAATGACAGAAATTTACAATACTTTCGTCATACTATTCATTGATGTGTATTTTTCACTGATATTTCCCTTCATTAATAGCAGTTTCCCTCCCACGAGACTGTTGCCTTAGCAGGGACAAGATCTCTGCTAGTGGGGTTAGTTTATTTTATTTATCCATGACTTTTTTAATGACGCAATTAATAGCTCAGACTGTATAACGTTGAATGTTAGGATAATTAATGAGAGTTGGAAAGAATACGAAAGTACTGAGGAAAATCATGACTCATTTTAATCAAGATAGTTGATATTTCAGTCGAGGTTCGAAATTTACACCTCCAGAATAAAAGTCAGAGGCTTCACCTCCTGAGTCAACTTTCTTGTGGCCTAGGCGTGAGATTACTATCTGATCTCGGAGGTGGGTAGAGGTCCTGTTCCTCTAATATTGGATGTCGGCTGAATAATTTAGGGAGACGATTAAAAGGTGTTGGAAGCCGCTTAGCTGAGTTGGTGTAGCCATAGGGTACGGACTGAACGTCCGAGATTCGATTCCCGGTTGGGGAAAGAGACTTTTCTGTTTTCCACATTACCTAGAGCGGCTCTGGGGCCCACTCATCGTCCTCTCCAGTGGGTACAAGGATCTCTTCCCCAGGAGTAAAGCGGCGGGGGGTAAAGCTGACCACTCACCCCCATCTAGTGCCGAGACCAAAGAGGATGGTGGAGTTACACCTCTACCCTCACATATTAATTAAGCGCAGGGATAATTATACCTGACTAAATTAATGTTATAATGACGAGCTGAGGTCGCTGCAAGATGCAAAATAGGAGATGCGGGCGCTGAAGGTGAAGGTATGGAGACAAAAGCCAAGAATAGGAAGAAGACTAGGCCACCTGTTTTAAAACAGGCCAGAATGCTTACAGGACCACTGAGCGAAAAAGTAAATGTTACTTTTCATTGAAAAGTGCATCTGCATTGCGACTGAGCATAATGTAGGCCTCCTCGGGAAATAAAGCATACAGAACTAACTGATTGCAGATCGTGTCAGGTGCTGGCTGGCTAAATGTCCATTTTAGTACAAATGGAACTGCCGGTCACAGTGGCCCCGCGGTCTAAGACATGAACTGTCTTCGCCCACTCAAAACGCTGGGAGCGTGGGTTCGAATCCGACTCGAGGCATGGATGTCTATGTGCATTTATTCTGTGTCTGTGCCGTCCTGTGTGCAGGTAGAGGCCTTGCGACGGGCTGATCCCCATCCAAAGAGTCTTACCGACCGTGTAAAAAGATCAAGAAATTGAAAAAGAGGCCAAGGTCCAACAAGGGGCTGTGAAGAAAATAAATGGAAATATGAGATCAGCTACATTCTGTGCCCCCAGCAGGCCTGTCAGTTAAATAGAATGCTGAGCCTGTAGGCGTGAGTAGTATAAGTAAAAGGGTGAAGTTATATACTGGATTGATTAATTAAGCACCACGCCACGAAGACATGTGGAGCTATAGCTAGCTACACCTTTATTAATCTCGGTACTCGCGTCTGGCGCTTTGCCCCCCGGTACCAATTGTATAGGAGGCTGGGTGGGCTCCAGGGTCGGTATGGGCGGCATGGAGAAGATAAAATCCTCTTGCCCCTACCAGGAATAGTTATTATAACTTAATTCGTGGTATGGCCAAGGAAAGGACCCATATGTTGGCTTCTTCTTCTTATTTGTAAAAGGAACTTCTTCTGTCGTATTTCCACCGTAATCTATAATCGCTCTTCCTGGAAAATCATGTACAGTTGGAACTGACTGCTGAGAGAAGGCGCGAAACCTGCTCCCTGCCCCTTCAGAATGGAGAGATATCCCGTGTGTAACATGAAGAGGGTTAAAAATTAAGTTTGACATCCATTGCGAATATTCTGTAGATCCACAAGGATCTCTTCATTGTAAGCCCTGCTTATGGAGGGCAGGGTTCCATTATTAACAGATGTATACACTTTGAAGCAAACGCAAGTACAGTACAGTACAGTACAGTCATCTTCATTATCTAGTTTACAGCGAGTCCTCTAGACCAGTGGATCTCAGCGGGGGCCATATGGCCTCCCTGTGGGTCATGGCCATATTTCGGAGGGACCACAGGCAAAAGTCGGAAAAATGGGGTGCCACGGAAACTGTTAAGTAGACCACGAAAATTTCACTTCTAAAACAAAATTATTAATAATATAAAAAGAAATAAAAATGACAAATTGTCAGTACATATAATAATACAATAACTCAATATCCTTACTTACAGCCTTAGATCTGGGAATTTCATATACTGGTAAGCAGGTACTCGCTTACTCGGAGTGGGCAAAGCCCTATATCTCCCACTCCTCTCATGAGTTTTGCCGCCAACTTTTCAGTAAATTTCAGATGTTCTTCAGTTCAGTAATCGGACTGTTTGGAAGACGATATTGTTACATGTCACAGTGACTAAAGACGGGATTCGGATTGGTAATTGGATTTGTTGACCACTTAGAAGCCATTACTACAAATAATTCTTACACTATTGCTGATTTACACAATTTACAGTCACTCCACACTAATCTCAGTCTATCCGCACTAGTCTTCACGGATTTATAACACAGAAACTATAAAAATCTCCATAAATCACACACTCCCAATACCACTGCACTACAGCACACATAAAGTCCTGAAATCTTCACAGGCTGACTTCTTGTACTCTTCTGTACTCCTAGTTGCCATTCGCTCTTGTTTGCATGCTTCTGCCGCTGTTACTATTCGTAACTGCCTTGAACGAATTCTGTCACTCTTACTTATATAGCCGCGGAACGGACATTGACCTACAGTAGACACATCACATGATCGCTATCCAGCCAGTCTATTGGCACGTTGGTCGGATCTACAGGAAACACAGCTTCCTTTATTATTTTAAGTTGGACCGTGTTTACAGAGCTGTTGCCAGGCAACTCGTTCAAATCCGTTACAATATTTTGTCTGCTCAGGCTCTGCTATTGTAGCATTTCCCTCCTTTGGAGGCAAGTGACAAACTCCAGCTGCTATTATTCTACAACTAAGAGTTACATTTCATAATAACTTGAACTTTAATTACAAATAAATTATTAGCTTTCAATAGAATTTGAATACCCTAGCTCTAAAAAAGAAAAATCTCTCTGAACTTAAGGGGCAATAATAATATTGTAATATTTTTTGTTATGACCATAATTATGTATTATGTATATTGTAAATAAATAAAACATTATGAGTAAAATTCTATTATAAATGAGTATTGTAGTTAATAAAAATCCTTTTCATTATTAATATTCCTGATATTAAAACAAATAATACATATTATAAGTAAAAATGCAGTTGATAAAGTACATATTTATTATGAATATCACATTTATCATAATTAAATAATATGGAGCCACAAAAGTAAGGAAACTCAGAAGTGAGCCACGAGCAAAACAAGGTTGAGAACTACTGCTCTAGACAGTGCATCCGCAAAGCGTTCTTGGGGCCGATTTTACGAATGGGGAGTCCAGCTTAGTCCATGGAGTCTTAGTCCATGCATGCGGAAATACCTCCTAGTATTATCATCATTGCTACTTCTAACTGAAGTTCCACGTGTTCGTCACGTGTTGATATCGGCTTCTAAGATAGTTATCTACGAAAGATATCCTGAAAGTAAAGATACCAAGTCCAGAAAATATTCTAAAGAATTTTTTTATTCACTTGTAGCACTTTTACAACATTCCTTTAGTTACTTTTCAGCACAGTCACCATGGACCGCAATGCGCTTAGCGAGCCTCGGAAAGAGTTTTTTTATTCCAGCGTCGTAAGCTCTCCCGCCTGCTCCCTTAGCCATGGAGAACAGTTATTGAGACTTCTGGACATTGTTGATGAAGTTCATCGGTGGTCAAACGTCTGTCAACGCGAATGTTTTCATCAATTTTTGGGGTGATTTCATCAGTGTCAACGGATGGCATTCGTCATGAAAATCACATCTTCTCGCTTCAATTTCACGACACCATTTTGACACGTTTTGCCTATTCATAACATCTTCGCCGTAAACAGAAACAAGTTGGCGATTAATTTCAGCAGCAATTTCGCATTTCTCATGAAGAAATCGAATTACTGCACGAACATCACATTTGGCGGGATTTTGAATTGACACGGCCATTTTAAACACACACTGCGAGCACACCGTTGCCGTGACTGTGGACGGTGAACTCAGCCCTGTCATGCGGTTCCTATCTCACACGGGAGCACTGCCATTTGTGAAAAAAACAAACAAAAAAAAACTTGCATTTTTGTATCTTTACTTTCCGGATATTGCTCATGCCTTTGACCTGCTCCGTAATCTGCAAGTCCCAGATTAGAATCTCTGAACGGTTATGCTGACAGATGCCTTTTTTTCCCTTCAAAATTTGGTGCACCACCTGAAAGAAAGTTTAGTATTAAGGGAAAAGATGCTCCCATTTTGCGTGCATATAGCCTTGGCTGACGTCATAGCAATTCTGTTTTAATACTGATAAGAGCTTTCAGATCCTGTTCCCATTTGGGATTTTCCTCTCATTTTTATCCTTGCGTTTTGATCCATCCAGCACTGTGTTAGAAATGAAAAGAGTGTATTACTTTTTTTTTTGCATTTTCATCATTTATTTTGGTTGGGAGTTGTATCCTCAGATGAAATGGGCCTTAGTAAGTGAAACTGAACACTACGCTATTCTTGTTCCCAATACAATGTTACAAAAAGAAAGCTATTTCGTTCCTGCCGCGTTGAGATGAAAAAAAAGGGGCCTGCGATCACGTGACATATGAATTGATGTGTAGACACACTCTGAGTGTAGGATGAAGTCAAACAAATTTAGCATCTGGCAAAAGTATTTCCCATGTAGAGCAAGAAATGACGGCATATGACTTTCCGAATGCGCGGTGTGCATGTTTGTACACATTCTATAGTGCATCTTCTTGCTCAACTAGTTGGCTTTGTGTATGGCTTCTCTGCAGAGGGTGGAAAAGGGGGACGGTGTTCAGAAGAACTGCGTCTCCACTAGGTTTTCCGTTCGCAACCGATTTGCATAAATGGTTTCCCTAGAAGCCGCACGGTTCGTTCCATACTTTTCAAATCCGCATTTCTACTGCTCCGCTTTGTATCTGGGACCTGTAGGCGTGCGCAGCATCGTGTACCTGCTTACACGACGTTTTTACAGTTCTTTTATTTGGTTCGTTTCGGGGTCTACGACGGCTAAAACTGCAGGTTGTTCATGATAGTGTAACATTGATGAGGTGAAATGATGATTCAAAAGTCTCCTTTCTACCCCAGAAGATGGATTGCTTTTGTTATTATATTATTTTATTCTTCTGAGTAATAAGTTGTACTCTTCACCAAGTATAATTAGAAAGATCAAGTCAAGGAGAATGAGATGGGCAGGGTATGTAGCACGAATGGGGGAGAAGATGAATGCATGTAGGATATTGGTGGGATAGCCAGCTGGATAGAGACCAGTAGGAAGCAGAGCACATTGTTAAAGTCGTTACTAGACAACAGCAGACTGAGAAGTTGTAGTGCTTGCTGTAGTGAACTGCCGTGTGCGTGAAATAGCAATAGCGATATAGTTACCTCCAGTTACGATCTGTAAGGGGGCCCGTACACGTACGAGTCTGGCTCGCGAGTCCGACTCGACTCGGGTTCCAATGAGCCAAACTCTTCCGTGTGTGGTGAAATTAATCTGAGCCCAGCTCCTCGCCGAGCCAGACTCGTACATGTATGGCCCGTCTAAGTGTTTAATAAATCCAATCCCCGCCTGTAGTCACTCATACACGTGAGAACATTCTGTTTATGTCTTCCATATTTGACTGATAGCTTGATTATCGGCTTTATAAGGAACGTCATAGTTCAAGTAACTGCAATATAAAATTTGAGCCGATTGCGATCTCGAACCCCGCTGAGATAATGTCTGTTTGGGCAAGTTTTTGCATATTGCTTGAGAGTGTAAACCTAATGATCGTGTGATCCTTTCCTTGAAGGAACCAGGCCGCTTGTCTGCACTGCGATCCGTAAGGCCTGTGTGGATGAGCAGACAGAAATCTGAAGCACGTCTCAGCTTCGAGCAAAAGAATCAGAAGTTGCAGAGTAAAGAAAGGTTAAGTTGTCCCTGTCCTTAACTAGTTAGACACTACGCCGTGAAGGCGTATGCGGGAATGGATGTATAGGTCCATGTTTTCTTGACCTCGACACTAATTTGAGGAAAAATAGGGTGAATTTTAGAGTTCTGTTACTCGTTGTATTGATATGGATTAACATTTTTTGTAAGCGTGGGTTTTTCGACTTGTGGCTTAGTCTGCATCCACCTGCTCACTCTGGATCCTCGCTCACGGATTTTTCTATCCTGAAGATGGGGGGCGATACGTTCCTCCGAAACGTCGATCACACAATATCTACACAGCACCACATCCCAGAAGACGGTCTGCTTCATAGTCACCGAAGTGAAAACCTCAAATTTTACACGTATTTTTCAATTTTACAGTGAATATTTCTCTTTTTATTATAGCATTTTAAATTAAATAGAAAAGTGTGTATGATAGATGGTAGACCAAGGATTACCAAGTCAACGAATTCGTTGGAAACCATGAGGTGAGAGCGAGGAGGAATTTATGAAGCCATGGAAGGAATTAGTTTCAAGGAATAGGCCTGAGACTGGAGTGCTTGACTGCGAAGTGCGAAGACAGGGAGTATGTTGCCACTAAGTAAAGTTACTAAGGAAGGATTCAAAATGTGTGCGTCCTTGCTACTAACATCTCCGAATCCTATTGCCTGCGTCCTTCCTCAGAGGTCATTGCTCTAAAATATGTACTCTGAACTCAATACGTCAAGCCTTAGCACGATATAATTGGCGTCCCACTGCAGAGCCGTCATTTGCACATCGGTTGGTATGTTCAAGAATTAAATGCGTTACACGCAAAAAGGGGATAAGGTGTTCAGTATGTTGCAAGTTAATGTTCATTGAAGTGGTCATAGCGTAACACATCTTATTCCGGCCTGATCGCAGGCCACACAGGATGGTGTTGCGCTCCATGTGTTGGAAAGCAGTCTGAAGTTGCATGTTGCAGGAACTCAGGAACAGTTGCTGTTACCAGGGACTTCTTAGAAGAGGATGAAAAGTATGTTTTGTATGTAATTTTTCGAGCTCTCCTCCTACGTACAATTGACTGTCGTGTCCCAAGGCATTCGGAGAATAGACGTAATTTGTTATATTCGTTAGAGGTTCCCAGAAATTATTGAAAAAGGGCATTTAAAGCGAATATTTGCAATTTCGAAGAAATATGGACTGTGATCGACATACGACCTTTCGATTTCGAAAAAAAAAAAGACTTATGACAGTCTCATAGCGAACATCGTAATTTTTTTTCTTCGTAACAACAACAATCGATACTTGATATGTAAAAATTGTCACAAATCAGTGCGAAACAGACTGCATTAAAATCGACCTTGTGGTATTGCTTATGTTCGGATCAAACAAAAAAAACTCCGTATCTTTAGTCCGCAAGCGAACTCTACCGACCGAGCGACCGCCGCTTGTCGGCGAAGTTAGTGCCAACGTTAGCGGATAGCGGGTGTCGCATGGTCAGCGCAACGGATCCCCACGGCCGTTAATTTCGGTTTTATAGACCGGAGCCGCTATTTACTTAAAATAACTCCTCAGTTATCCTCACGAGGCTGAGTAGATCCCGTTCTAGACCCACTACTTCTCAGAAAATGTGGTAGCGCTGGGAATCGAACCCGGGACCTCGGAATCTGTAGGCAGGAACTCTGACTACTAGAGCACAGAGGCGGCCCCTTATGTTCGGATCGTGTATTTTAATTGTTTGTCACAGTTTTAGACGAGATAATATTTTTAACGCCTAAATTTTATTACGATTATGGTAAACAGTAAAGTTGACCTTGTGCTTAACTAGGCACCGAGCCATGAAGATATATGGAAGAGAGTAGGTAGAGTTCAAAGCATTCCTGACCTCTACACAAGATGGTTGCATTCTTTCATCCCCCCCCCCCCGCAGACAATTTATTGAGAGGAATGAGGCCCCGATGGAGGTTTGGTGGGCCTTAGACTGGTCTGAGCGGTATAAATAATAAAGCCTTCGTATTTATTCTTAAGGACCGGGAAAATAAAGGTACTCCTCTTTTCTAAGAATCAGTGTTTGAAAATATCGTTTTATGTTCGGTGTAATTCCTGCCCAAAATCGAATTCCGGTCATGCAACCCGTGCCCTACTCGCTATATCGAGTTAGTCATCGCGATCTGTGATAATTATTATGATGACAAGAACATTGAAAATCATCTTTCACTATGTGATGAGATTTCGAGAGCTGAAATACAATGATTGAACCTAAGAATCAGCATTGATAAAATTGTATCTCAATAAGCATCAGTCATGGAAACATTTGGAGCAAAATTGTTTAATTCCAAAAAGATAAAAATTGATCTGTTGGAATGAAGAAACTTTTGGAAAGTTGGGTAAAATGTATTGAAAATCAGAGGTATTAGTTACTATAGGATTCTGACGATGGTGTATAACACACTGATATGTTGGGTTTTTGGACTTTATCCATCGTCCTGGTTTTTAAGATAACAAATAAAAACACGACGTTTCGGAAACTGGATCTGTTTCCATCCTCAGGTGAAGGAAAACACCTATTCAGTTGGGTCCCTTAGAAAGAGCTAGCCTCAATCAGGACGATGGATAAAGTCCAAAAACCCAACATATCAATCAGAGGTATTGTTTAGAAAAGAATGATTTTTCATACTACTACACAGCTGTTCTGCCAAAAACGATAATAAAATAGCGTATATCTTATTTTCTACATATCTAAGTGCATGTGCTATTTCTTATAACTTCTTAGTCCACAAAATCTCTTGAACTTCAGAGGAAACCGATCTTACTGAGCTTCCTGTGGTCCTTTCCTTGCGATTTAAGTATTTTTATTTCGTTTGTGAATTTGTTGAATGTGATGCAGGATATATCAGAGCAGAAATAGATTTATGTGGGATGAAGACACGTGGAGGTTGCTAGGTGACATGGGGCGCCTGCCTACACAGGCAGGAAGTTCAATTTTCAATTCTCATAAATTTTACTTTTCCATTTGAGGTAAAAAAAAAAGCTGTACTCCATCCATCACATCGAAATCATTTCCCTACTTAGCGCAATGAAACAAACCATCCGAGCAAAATTTACTTTCTTCTTCCTTTTATTTTTGTTTTGTACTCTCTGTCTCTCTCTCCCTTATGCTTTCTACCCCTGGGGTTGTCATGGTTATGTTTTGTCCACATTCCCAGCAATTAATTTGTAAAATTAAAAAGAAAAGTAAAGTTGTCCCTGTACCAGGCCGTGAAGGCCCATAGGGTTGTGAGACGTCGAGGTTCCCTCATTTTCTAGACGGTCGGCTCACAGATGGCGGTGAAGTTGTCATCCTTACGCGCCTACCGCCCTTTACCCCCCAGGAAGATTCCTGATACTCATTTCTGTTAAGAGGCTGAGTTGACCCCAGGGCCATATTGCGGCCGGAAGGATTAGATAAACTGAAAAAAGATCCACCTCATCGGGACTCAGACCCGCGACCTTCCGGCTTGTAGCATAGTGCCTCAACTAACTACGCTCTCGCGTGCCCCCGTAATTTATCGGTGGAATTAAATTTAATACATAATAATGCTTGGCCTGTTTAACTTTGATATGAATTTCTGTGCAATAAAGTCTGTTTTACGTGGAGGTCAAGGTTTCGGGTTCGATCAACACCACTGCCACGAACAACTAAAGTAAGGCATAAGTGAAAATATCTGTCGGGCATAAGTGGCTAACTAAGTAAATACCTAAAAATGACAGCAGAACGATGTTACGAATTGTCTTGTAGCGTATTTCTTTTTACTGGCTCTACGGTCCCCTTGGGCCCTGGCCTCTAATTTTCAGTTTCATGATCATTTTATAGACGGTAGGACTCCATGGACGAGTGATGAGCTCGTCGCAAACTTGTAGCAGATTTTTTCTTTTTTCCTTGGCACTACAGCCCCAGTGGGCCTAGGCCTACCTCCATGAACTTCTCCATTCACTTCGGTTTTTCTAGATCTTACACATTCGGTAGGACTCCTTGGGCGGGTGATCAGCTCGTCGAAAGGCCTCTCTACCTGTAAACAAACACAGAAAAACGCACACACACAAACTAAACATCCATGCCCTGAGTGGGATTCGAACCCACGATCCCGGTTTCCAAGCGAGCGAAGACAGTACATGCCTTAGACCGCTCGGCTACCGTGACCGGTTACTTGTAGCATATAGGCTTATTAAATGTCCCAGACAATCCTCAATGCTCAATATACCGTATTTACGCATGTATAGGCCGCACATTTTTTGCCAAAAATTCAAGAGGAAAACTGGGGTGCGGCTTATATTCGAAATATTCGAAATCACACTTCATTTAAAAAATATATATTCATAATTATTAATACAGGATGTTCTACTCCTGAAATAATATTCCAAGAAAATTATTTTTTCTATAATTTCTGTCTGAAAATTGTGCTGCGGCCTATACACGCACGCGGCCTATACATGCGTAAATACGGTAATTGCGGTGTAATGAATGTAGGAATCATAAATACTGAGCAAATCACTATTCATTGCAAATGTTGGACAGATGAGAACTGGACACAGAATTTTAGTCGGAATACCAGAAGACAAAAGATTATCTGGCGCCCTTAAGCATTCCTTTAGGGGAGGATAATATTGAAACGGATCTGGAAGAGCTAAATATGAAGATGTGGACTGGATTCATCTGGTTCAACACAGGGAGCAGTAGCTTGCATTTTGAGCGTCAAAATGTAACTTCCGGTTCCATAAAATGCGGAACCGCTAATGACTAGCGAATATTAATTTCTCAGGAATGACTCTTCTTTAATTAGGTACTTAGTCTGTGGTTCACTTTAAAATTATATTATTTTGTGTGAACTTGTGAACGTAAAACGGGTTTCGAAATGTGTATTTTAAAGCTCTCAGAGGAAACTGAAATGAGTTCTGTTTTGCCGAACTTGTCTTTGTCGTTACTATGTCTGTGAAGCAGGCTTAAATGTGTGAGAGACTGCATATTTGTAAGTATTTCTCGGAATAGAGACTGGGTGTGTTCATCAGGCGACGTCGCTATAAACATTAGGAGCACTAGAGTGGAAACACTCATATTGCTTTTTCGTGTAGCTGTTACCCAGCAACAACATGTTACCGAGTAACGCGTTTCTCTGAAACTTGTGAGCTCTTAAATCCAAATATGGAAGACAAGGGAGACCTGCCTCCAGATAATTTACTTAAGACATTTTACGTTAACGATAAAATCACAGTAGAATTTTATTTGTTTCGCCGACCATGTTTTGTTGAGTCAGAAATGTATTTGTGTAAAATGTGAGCCAATTAAACGTGGAAGAGTTAAGTAACAGCAAGGAGATTGATGAGAAATGCATACAAAATTTTTATTTGAAAACCTGAACCTGAAACATCCATTGGAAGATCTAGTCACAGATGGAGCGATAATATTAAATTAGAAAAAGGGTTTTAAAAAGTGTAAACTGGATTTAATTCGCTCAGGATTGAGACAAGTAGCTTAATCGTGTGAACATGGTAATGAACATTCGGGTTCCATAAAAGGTGACGAATCTCAAGGCTAACTGAGCAGCTACTTGCTTCCGGGTAGAACTATGTTCCATTGAACTATTTAGTTCTTAGCTGTAGGCAGGCGGGCGGACCGTCAATCAGTCAGTCTGAAACGACTGAACGCTCTGCATTAGGTGTATAAGATGGTCATGAGAGTGTGTAACAGCGTAGTCATAACTTGTCACCCACATCACGAAAGATGTTACATTATGTAGTTTGTTTCATAGCCGTGAATCGAACTTGGATCTCCCGAGCACGCGGGTAGAATTCTGACCCCTCCCTGTGAAGTTCGGTAGGTCAGCATGAGACGCAAATTTCATCAGATGAAAGTGAAAGGTGTACTTAACTAATTAAGCACTACGCCATGAAAGCGTGCGGGGGAGTGGATGTGTAGGTCCATATTTTTATGACCGCTGCACTAGCTGGAGTTGAGTGGTCAGTTTCACGCTCCGGTCGCTTTACCACCGGGGAAAGACTCCCCGGTCGTCCAGCCCATAGTCAGTCTTTATAACGACTTCACAAATTTCGTTAGGTATTTATATTAATTTGGGATGTTTTTCGGTGTCGTCTATTAATAAATGAAATATAAACCATTTTCGTTAACTGGTTAGTGTCTGTACTGGTCATTACCGCCTCAACTGACATACTGTTTGAAGCACAAGCTGACTGACTGCCTGTCTGATTGACTGACTGACTGACTCCAATTTTTGCCTATAGGATCTTGAGCGACTGACAGTTATGCACGCGATTTGGAAACTACAGTTGTTAGGAAAACCTAAGGTTCGTCACGTGATCGCTGAAGCTATCAACATATCCAATATCTAGCCAGTTCAATCCAATTATTGAATTGTGGATCTTACCCATCGTCTTTTGTATATATTGCAACGCTTCGGAGCCTGAACTCTCTCCGTCTTCAGGTCTAGGATAGAGACTACCTGTGCCGATTGGAATTTTTATCTGAGGACGGAGACGGAGCGCAGTACCCGAAACATTTTCAAACAAAAAGGGACGATGGATAATGTCCTAAAAGTTAATAATTTTGTTTCTATACCAACGTCACAAACTTTTGTCTTTTTTTTTTTTTTTTGCAATTCAGTTTCCCTCTATATAACCCCCTTTGTTTAAACTCCATTGTAATTTTGTCTCCACACGTGTACATTTCCAACTGTATGCCACTTTTGTACGTCAACGGTTTCCCACATCTCGCCCACTTTATTGAGCCTGATAATATGAAGGTAAGAGCGCAAATTGACCGGTCACGGTAGCCGAGCGGTCTAAGGCATGCACTGTCTTCGCTCGCTTGGAAACCGGGATTGTGGGTTCGAATCCCACTCAGGGCATGGATGTTTAGTTCGTGTGTGTGTGTGTGTGTGTGTGTGTGCGTTTTTCTGTGTTTGCGTACAGGTAGAGGCTTTGCGACGAGCTGATCACCCGCCCAAGGAGTCCTACCGAATGTGTAAGATTTAGAAAACCCGAAGTGAACGGAGTTCATGGAGGTAGGCCTAGGCCCACTGGGGCTGTAGTGCCAAGGAAAAAAAAAGAGAGCGCAAATTGTGATACTTTCTTGTAAAAATGTTCTCATCATTAGGTCAAAATAGTCTACTCAGATATAAGTTTTGAAGGTTTCATTACCGTGATTATTCAGATTATGGTCTTCTGGGTTTTGACACCGTATAGTCTTGTGAGCTGATACCAGTATTTCAGAGGAGCTTGCTGTTCCTTCTTCAGAGTTGAAATTAGTACTTCAATCTTTAAGGACAAGTTCCTCCAAAACGTCGGTATCCGCCTACAAGACTACCCGGTGTCACAACACAAAATACCACAGTATGATTTCTTAGGTCGTTGTATTCAAACGCTTCTCTAAATCTGCGTTCCGTACCCAGAGCGCAGCGCCGTGTCTCACATGACAGATATCAGAATATTGTGTTGGACTTGGTCCGTTGTCAACACACGAGAACATGACGCTTTAGAAACTGCATCCGCTTCCGTCGTCAGACACAAGGGGGGGGGGATGCTGCTCTCAGTTGGGCTCGTTAGAAAGGGTTGTCCCGATATTTGGACTAGAGCGCTCTGAGTAGAAACCTCTCCCCTCTTACACCTCATGGCGGAAACGCATGGGATTTCTGAAACAAACTCCGTGGCCTGTAGTCCGCAAGCGAACTATGCCGACCGAGCGAAGTTAGTGCCAACTTCTGCGGATAGAGGGTGTCGCGTGGCCAGCGCAACGAATCACCGCGGTCGTTAATCTCGGTTTTCTAGACCGGAGCCGCTATTTCCTTGAAACAGCTCCTCAGTTATCTTCACGAGGCTGAGTGGGCTCCGTTCCAGACCCACTACTTCTTAGAAAATCTGGTACCGCCGGGAATCGAACCAGGAACTTTTGGATTTCTAGCCAGGAACTCTGACCACTAGACAACAGAGGCGGTTTGTGAAACGTCTTATGTGTTAAATATATCCAAAGTGCCCAATATAACGTTCTTCTAATCAATCGACCATTGTCATCGTCAGGTTTTCCTGTTTTCAGCACCGCGTCAGACTTCGAATCGGGATATCAGCAAAATATCTGGTCGCGGGTTGGTCTCGCCATGTTTCCTGTTCCTCCAGAGACAAGGATATTTTCTCTTCATATCTCCCTATCCTCTCTGGGTCCACCCGGACTTCATTTCGGGGTAAAGCAACCGGAGCATGAAGGTCACAGTGACCTTCATCTAATATGGAGGTGCAAAAACATATTCAACTTCACCACTCCAGGCATGAGCCTTTATTGTATGGTGCTTAGACACAGGGACTACTTGAGCTGTACCACTCCACACTTGACAATGAAATGCAGTCGCCAAGATGTTGGTATAACATCGGTGACTGCTTGTCGTCTGTCCCCCCTCCCACCAAGTTTATCCCTTCTTGTCACACAATACACATCACTGGAGATGAAAAGATGGATTTGTCTGCATTGCTCCCCCTCCGTTTTTATGCAGAAACTCATACTGGCGTGAAAGGATCCGTTTCCCTGACGTCACATGGAGGTTTAAAAGATGAGGGGTCTTCTATGAATGGCTGAAATGAACTGCAAACAAATCTGCAGTGCTTAAAATAGTAAGAACCTCAACGACGTCTTGCACATGCGCCATCTAGGTATCTTGATGAGGACTAGTGTCTCTCTTTGTTTTTTTCTGATGCGTTTTCTACTGTTCCTTTGTTCTTTCCACAATAAATATCGCAAAGCTGTCCGAAATGGAGTACAGAACAGTCGCAATATAAAATCGAGATTATGTCGTATCGAAACATTTCTCTTCGGCTCTGTGTATTTTTAGTATAGTGAAGTAAACAGAGCAAAATCATGACACAAAGATAGGAAACAGATGTTTTGAAAATGTGGCACAGTTCAGATATTTGGGAACAACGATAACAGATCGAAACCTGATTCAGCAGGAAATTAAGAGGCGATTGAACTCGGGCAATGCTTGCTACCATTCAGTCCAGAACCTTTTGTCTTCTCGTCTGCTGTCCATGAAAACAAAAATTAGAATATAAAAAAACTCTAATTTTTCCTGTGGTTCTGTATGAGTGTGAAACTTGGTCTCTGACATTAAGGCAAGAACATAGACTGGGGGTGTTTGAGAACAGGGTGTTGAGGAGAATATTTGTACCAAAGAGGGATGAAGTGACAGGAGATTGGAGAAAACTGCATAATGAGGAGCTTCATAACTTGTACTCTTCTCCAAGTATAATTAGAATGATCACGTCAAGGAGGATGAGGTGGGTAGTATATGTAGCACGAATGGGGAGAAGAGGAATGCATATAGGATATTGGTGGGAAAGCCAGAAGGAAAGAGACCACAGAGAAGACCAAGGCGTAGGTGGGTGGACAATATTAAAATGGATCTTAGAGAGACAGGATGGGATGGCATTGATTATATTGATCTGGCTCAGGATAGAGACCAGTGGAGGGCTCTTGTGAACACGGGTAATGAACCTTCAGGTTCCATAAAATGCTGAGAAATTCTTGAGTAGCTGCAGATTTGGCTTCTCCTCAAGAAGGGCTCAGCTCCATAAGTAAGTAAGTAAGTAAACAGAAGCCTGTATGATTTTAGGCAGTGATTGCGACTATTAAGATTGCTTGATTTTCTAGGATGTAAAGCCGGGTAGGAACTAATTAATCCATTCGATTTTGTTCATCGTGGTCCGTCACACTAGCAATGTTATAAAAGATTAGCAAACTCCATACAGTATGGTTGATAAATGTTTTTTTCTCTCCTTTTTAATCTTTCATCCTGACACGTTTCGGTCGGTGTGACCATCTTCAGATGATCATATCAGTACATGCGAAAACTACTATTACAATATCATAGGTCATTGTCAATACATACATACAATACCATTACAGTGTCATGAATATAAACTCTTAGCCTTTAACAACTACAGCGTATACAGAGTACAACAACACAGCGCGGCCCGAACAACTAGAAAACGACACTAGAGTCCTCTTCATCGAACTACGGAACTACGAGGCGGCAGACAGACATCTTCCCGTAAAGAGAGGCAGTATAAAGGGCACGAACCAAACTGGTTCTAAAAATTTTAACAAAATATTTTTAAACCACGCTTGTGAATAAACTAATTATAATAATTTATAAATATTTTATTGAATTCAGACACATCGCTGTAGTTGTTAAAAGTTTAATATTCATGACATTCTAATTATATTGTAGTATGAATGTACTATTGATATTGACCAGTCACATTGTAATAGTAGTTTCCGCATGGACCTTCTGAAAATATTCGCTCCGACCGAAACATCTCAAGGATGACAGAATAAAAAGGAGGAAAAAACATTTATCACTCGCACTGCACGGGGTTTGCTATTTTTATACTAACTGCATCCACCTTCATGATGGAAGATTGAGGGAAAAGTTTCCGCCAAAAGTTTGGCACATATCCACCAGAATGAATGGCGTCACATTTCTATCGTAAAGACTATCCTGAAGATGTAGGCAATTGGTTTCACCGAAACGTAGGTAATTATCCCCCAAATTTCATTTTGTCACATGGCTCCCCCCCCCCCCCAAGATGAGTATCCCTGAAGACTGAGATAACAGGTTCCTCCGAATCATTGGGATCTATCTACCACATCATCTACATTCAGGACTATCTTGATCGATTACTCTGAAGATGGAAGCATAGTATTCCTCCGAAACGTTGGAACCGATCTGTCCAATGCTAAACTAGTTCATTGCATGCCTTGTCTTCATATTAAAATAACTATATTTTAGTTATTTTAATATGAAGTTTAGTTATTTTAATATGAAGACATGGCATGCAATGAACTAGTTTAGCGTAAATTGAATAAGCACCTGAAGATGGCACTTTTGTGCCTAAACATGTAGTGCGAGTGAGA
Source organism: Cryptotermes secundus (assembly GCF_002891405.2). Classification (NCBI taxonomy): domain Eukaryota; kingdom Metazoa; phylum Arthropoda; class Insecta; order Blattodea; family Kalotermitidae; genus Cryptotermes; species Cryptotermes secundus. The sequence continues at coordinate 65,304 of NW_019725004.1, read as the reverse complement.
GGAGGAGATAGATGAGTGTATGCACTGGAAGACGATTGAAATAAATCATGGACTACGTTAGTTAGTTAGTTAATTATTGGAGAGGGTGGGTTTCCGCATGCACCGCGACCAGTATTGGTCCATTGTGCTTCCCTCTATGATATTCTACCAGTCTCTATACCCTACCGATATTGGTGCGTACCATCAGTCCCGACCGAGCCAGCGAGTTCGGCCTCTACTGGCTTAGCGGTATCTATAATGCTTCCCCCATCTATCAGAGGCGTTAGAGACTACTGTTGGGCGGCAAATGTCCTTGACTTTGGCTCAGTGACCTCCTTTGGAGATATGAGGTTCTTTTACGTGCCGTAAAGCTACGACACGGAACCCACGGCTTAAAGTCCCTCCCAGAGGACTTGTTCCCTGATTTTTTCCGCCCTTAAAAATTCCACGACCTCCGCCGGGTTTGAACCCGCGTACCACGAATCATGAGGTGGGAACGTTACCTCTATACTACGGAGGCCGCTCAAATCTACGTTAGTCGTAACTGAAATATTTAAATAAGAAATATCTTTTACTGTCATTTTTAGTTAATTCGATACGTGAAATGTATGGAGTACGAGGAAGAGCAATACTCGTAGATTCTTGCAGAAACGCTTATATCGAACCAACGTGGGCGTCGAAATACTTCGTGCAATGCCCACTCATAACATTGAGAGTATACTGACAAAATCCCAGTGCTTCAAAAAACAAAAACAATTGCCGTGGCTTAAGTCCTCAAGCTAACTATACCGACCGAGCTTATCTGAGAAGTTAGTGCCGACTTTATCAGATAGAGGATGTCGCGTGCTCAGCGCAACCAATCCCCGCGGCCGTTAACTTTCGATTTTCTAGACCGGAGCTGCTATTTCCTTGAAATAGCTTCTAAATTATCCTCACGAGGCTGAGTGGACCCCGTTTCAGACCCAACACTTCTCAGAAAATCTGTTAGCACGGGGAATCGAACCCGGGACCTCTGGATCTGTAACCAGGAACTGTGACCATTAGACCACAGTGACGATCCCAATGTTTTAGCGTGTTGAAATAGGAAAAAAAAAATCAGTATCGAGAAGGTATTAGTTCTCCAAGAAAGGCTTTATAATATTTGGCATGTCTTTGCAGAGTTGTCGTTCTGTTTCGTTTGATTGCAGGCCAACAGTTGAGACGCTCCGAGTTATCGCTACTCAGACACAGCTAATTAAATGAAGACGTGTGTGTTTTATATCGGAGAGCGAGCCACGGTCAGTGAAGCCTGTAACTTTGCACGTCGCGCGAGTAATTTGCCAGCCATTTGATTAATTTATGCTTCATCAACCATGCAATTAACTGGGACCGCACAGAGCGCTCTGGTGTTTACACGTTACAAATAGGGAAAGTGCTGCTGTGACACGTGAACGAATGAATCTGCGGCATGGTTGCAGCGAAAAATAACTTGATTGGCAGGTAGAAGCAAAAACTGTATAAAGCATGTAGTTTTTTAATAATTATAGACGTATTTTGTACTTACAACTCTAGTATGAGCCACGATAGCCGATCACAGAGACCGCGCGGTCTAAGGTATGAACTGTCTTTGCCCGCTTAAACACTGGTATCGTGAGTTTGAATCCCGCTTGAGACATTGTTCTCTGCGTTTTTTTTTTTTTGTGCTTGTACTATTCTGTGTGCAGTTAGCGGCCATGAAACCGGCTGATCCCCCGTCCAAGGAGTCCTACCGTCTGTGAAATGATCATGGAACTGAAAAAACGGCCCTGTGCTCTGAAGTGGAAGCAAGAGGATAGCCAAATGCTTGGAGTTACAGAGTGTTCTGAGATATGATGCTATGTAATTTTGTAGATATGCGTATATCTACCAATCTATACGGTTTCCCATTCAAAAAGGCCGTAATTATAATCGTGTAACGTGTTTACCCGGCGCCGGTGGGGGTGGCAGGTCCCGCCGCCGCCGCGTACTTGTTACTAAAAACTCTCACTAAGGCCACCGAGAGTCGGGGTTCGTCTTGGTGCAGGAGCTGACGCTAAAGCNGCTAGCCTCGGGCTTTGTTCCCAAAGAACCACCACGTGCTACAGTGTTTTTTTAGGTGGCTATGCGCCCTCGAAGAGACTGGTGAAGGGGTGAGGCCGCATGCCGAACCGTCTAGCTCGAGATAACACCGTGTGTGGTCTCTTTAGGACTGCTTATATTCAAAGTATTCTTACTAGCAAATGGTTACACATTTAAAAGTTACAATAATTGAACGGGGGTCATATATGACAATCCTAAATCTGTGTTGTTGCCTTAGGATGAGAGTCCAACTTCCGCACTCATATAAAACAAGCAATTGGTATTAATAAAATCAAACATGAACATACAGAAGGACAAACGCAGGCACATGGATTTGGAACCGCGAGTGAGCTGTAACTCTGCCTCTGGAAATGTGAGGGAGCCTCGTCAAATCCGCTCCTCTCTCTTTCCATAGGAAGTTCCCGAAAAAAAAAACAGATGAACGACATGAAGAGCGACGACGACATCTCTTCAGGGGTTGGTTGTCATGGCAACGCTATTATGACATACGAACTCGTGTTGGTACGGTTGGAAACATCGCAGAGGGCGCCTGATCCACTTGTTCTCAGAGCAAATACCTCGTGAAGTGTTGTGGGCCTTCCGCATGCTGAAGCAATATTATCCGGTTGATTAAATGATTGAAGGTTTGCTTTGTTCTAACTGGCCGCCTTCGTACGCAAATAGAGTGTGAGGCTTTCAGTCAACTGTTGTTGAGATGGCAGCCACATTGAAAAGCACGGAAACTGCATCTGCATCTGGCTCGTGTAGGCTGCGGTGCCTACTCCGGTTTCATTCATCTGCCCACCGATTCTTACGAAGTCCTAAATTTCAATGTTCTATGGGACAATTTTTTTCCTTGGAGCTACAGCCCCAATTTGGGCCTTGGCCTACCTCCATGAAACTCTCCGTTTCTCTTCGATTTATTCGGTAGGACTCCTTGGGCGGGTGATCAGCTCGTCGCAATGCCTCTACCTGTAGACAAACACAGAAAAATGAACACACAAACTATAAACATCCATGCTCTGAGTGGGATTTGAACCCACGATCCCGGCTTCCGAGCGAGCTACCATGAACGGCATAGGACAACTAATAAAATTTAATTTCAGCCGGGGTACCGCAGTCTGTATAGCGACTTCCTACGGGTTGGACGACTGAGGAGCCGGCGTTCGAGTCCCGGTAGGGTCACAATTTTCTCTTCTCCATAACTCCCAGACCGGCTCTGGGGCCCACACATCCTCCTATCCAATGGGTACCGGGGGCTCTTCCGCCAGGGTAAAGCGGCAGGGGCGTGAAGCTGACAACTCACTTCCAGCTAGTGCCGAGGTCAACAAAATATGGATCTATACATCCACTTCCCCATACGCTTTCATGGCGCAGTGCTTAATTTATTAAGCGCAGGGCCAACTTTAACTTTTTACCTTGTTGGATGGAGCAGTATTGAAGGAATTTGATGCAGTCATGCCAGATTATTTTTCATGTAACCGACTGCCTGAGAACCGCTGAGATATTTTATTATTTATTTAACGACTCTTTCAGTAACATTGATCAGTAGGATTATTAGTGAACAGTGAACTGGAAAAAGTGTAGAACGAATAGATCGTGATTTGATTACTATCTCTGGAATTTGCCGGGAGGGACTGAGGATAGTCAATGTCCTGGCCGCTGGGGTAACTAGATCATAGAAGGTGTCTGGCGATGACCTGAATTGTAGATGGAAACATGCAGCAAATAATCCATGCTTACATTAAGTAACTAAGACATATCTAGAGAGATAGAATGGGATGGTATGGATTGAATTGATCTGGCTCAGGATAATGACCAATGGAGGGCTCTTGTGAACACGGTAATAAACCTTCGGGTTCCATAAAATGCTGAGCCCTTCTTGAGTATCTGCACAAGTGGCAGCTTGTCAAGAAGGGCTCAGCTCCATGAATGAGTAAGTAAAGTAAAAAAGGTAAAAGTATCCCTGTAACAGGCCATAGGGTTGTGAGAGGTTGAGGTTCCCACATAGTGGCATGGTGCCTCAACCAACTACGCTACCTCATCCCTCCCCCCCATGAATGAGTGAAGACACATATCCACGTCTGTTTTTGTCTTCACCCGAAAATATTCCGCGTTATTGCTGCTTTAATGGTCCTAACCATAAGATGTTATACACACAACAGGATGCAATCTGTTACTGTTCTGGATTCTCATCTCTGGTCTGTAGGTCAGTGTTCCTGCAGGAGCTCGGTGTTGTGATCTGCTTGCATGCAGCGCAGCGGGTCGATTCGCTCGGACGCGCGGTGCCCTCTATCTAATTAACTCACGAATATGGAGACACGCACCCGCTTGACTGAGATGGGATCACAGGCTCGCCACTGTAGTTACCAAACACAGCTCAACCCAAGGGATACACCTACACACACTCAAAAGCAGTAAGCATTATCACATGCATGGCGAAGCTGTCAGAATAGATCGTACCTAAAGTAAACTTAGAATTATCCCTGCTCTGGTTTCATTTCTCAAGGCCCGAAATCTTCCCCAAGTATAATTAGAAGATCAAGTCAAGTAGGATGAGGTGGGCAGGGCATGTAGCACGAATGGGTAGAAGAGGGATGCATATAGGATATTTGTGTGAAAACCAGAAGCAAAGAGACCACTGGGAAGACCAAGGCGTAGGTGGTGGACAATATTAAAATGAATCTTAGACAGATAGGTTCGGATGGTATGGATTGGATAGGGACTGCTGGAGGACTTTTGTGAACACGGTAATGAACCTTTGGGTTCCATAAAATGCTGCGAAATTCTTGAGTAGCTGCAGATTTGGCTTCTCCTTAAGAAGGGCTCAGTTCCATAAGTAAGTAAGTAAGTAATTAAGGCCCGAAATGATCTTGTCCACTAATTTCACAGGCCGTTAATCACACTTTACAGACAGGTCACAAATGAACCTAATAAGTGCAAAGAACGGTTTTGAAATTTTGTGTACAGCATTATGAAGTGGATCTATAACTCAAATCCCCTACACGTCTTCCTGGCGTCCTGCTTAATTAAAGATCGGGACAGCTTTACCTTTTGTATAAGAAGTGAATTCTTTCCTACTCTATTTAAATTCCCTTCACAGTGTTTAACTGTATTGTGTACAGCCAAGAAAATATTTCATCATGGAACAGACACAAGAGATTTTTATTATTACCTTCTTTTTCTACATTAACTGATTAGGTCCTCTGGCTATAACCAATCAAAATTGATTCTGAAACTACGAATATTATAGTCAGTCGATAGGAAGGACTCCTTGGACGGGGGATCAGCCTGTCGCAAGGCTGCTACCTACACAGAACACAAACTAAGATTAAAGGCAGACAGACATCCATGTCTCGAATGGGATTCGAAGTCACGATCCCAGTGTTTGAGCTGATGAAGACATTTCATCAGAATGATTTTCTAGTTCACATCTTTTCGTTTTTGAAAACAGTACCTGAGATTCAAAAGTAAGCAATGCTTGTATTTTCCTTTAGCTCTCTTCAATATAGCTACCTAGCTACGAATGCCAAATCAATATTAAATCGAATCAATAGAGATGGAAGGAACGTTGCTTCAGGAAGCGCATTGATTGAGTTGTAACCTCGCGTGTATCCAGGCTGTCTCCTGGTTTTCCTAATTTCAGACTCTCCATTTCCGTATGAATTTTCGGAGAATTCCAAAACCCACCAACCCCACCTTCCGAAAAGTAAAACATTTGTAGGACACGTTAAGTGAACTGTAATTTAAAGAAACGAAGAGTGGATACTTGCACCTTCTCAGGGCCAATGGGCTCTTTATCTATCTATGGCTCTATAGCCCTGTGGACCTTGTCCGCTTTACCGGTTTCCTAATCCTATACACAGTCGATAGGACTCCTTGGACGGGGGATCAGCCCCTCGCAGGGCTGCTACCTACACACAGAAAAACACAAAGAGAATAAACGCACACAGATATCAATGCCTTGAGTGGGATTCGAACCCACGATCCCAGTGTTAGAGCGGGTGAAGGCCGTTCATGCCTTAGACAACGCAACCATTGTGATCGGCCCATAAGCTATTTTTTTTTTCTTGGCACTACAGCCCCAGTGGGCCTAGGCCTACCTCCGTGAACTCCGTTCACTTCGGTTTTTCTAGATCTTACACATTCGGTAGGACTCCTTGGGAGAGTGATCAGCTCGTCGCAAGGCCTCTACCTGTAGACAAACACAGAAAAACGCACACAAACATCCATGCCCTGAGTGGGGTTGGAACCCACGATCCCGGCTTCCGAGCGAGCGAAGACAGTGCATGCCTTAGACCGCTCGGCTACCGTGACCGGCGTCCATGAGCTATTTACACTCCGAAATTTTCCAGTATATAATCCTATACCTCATGTTTCCCGTAATATATTAAGGATATAGAGAAACACTGTTCCACACCATCGTCAGAACCCTTTAGAATCTAAATTCCTTCGTAGGTGAAAACATTTTATGGCCACATTGTTTCAAGCACTGCTAATTTACGTATATGAATTCCTGAAAGTAAGAGACCACTTTTCGTAGCCATACAAAACAAAAATTTTTATTCATGTTCATGAGCAACAAGATTACATTTTAAAGTTACTCTGGTTTACTCACTGGTTTCAGAAATAAAATTACTGCTTCATTGAATTCCTTTGTCTACTTCAAATTGATTTCTTTTTCTTTCCTTTTCTTAAAAGTCGTAACTTCTTTATTTATTATCATTTAAACAGGGTAGCTAAACTGACAGAAACTTTCTTCAAGGTTCCTACAAAATTGAGGGAACTTAGGTTCCTCTAATCAGCTCTAGTGACTCGGAATAAAACCATAATTTACTCCACCGGAATCGATTGATCCTGAACGGAGCCGCATGAGGAAGAAATGGGGTGGAACATTGACTCGATATCTGTCATCTGATTGGATGAGTAATTCGAATTTTAAAATTTTCAGTTTCCACCATTATATAATTTTGTTTAGGATGGAGGCGGGAGTAGGCCGTAAAGTGTGGCTGTGGTACATTTAAGCATGCAGGGTTACAGACGTTCACACAATAAGTCTTTCTGTACGTCGTTTATTATGCCTGTACACATGTAGAACAATATTGCAAGCGAAAGTTATTGGTCACAATGTGACCTGTACTTCATATAAACTGTACTTTTTTTTTTCATTGTATGCAGGACGAGGCAGTTAATGCAGTTGATAAACTAAGGATTTCATTTCTTAATTTACTTACATCTTGAGCTGAGCCCTTCTGGAGGAGCCGTCAATTCTGCAGCTACTCAAGAATTTCCAGCATTTTACGGAATCCGGAAGTTCATCACCTTGTTCACAAGAGCCCTCCATTGGTCTCTATCTTGAGCCAGAACAATCCAATCAATATCATCCCATCCTATCTTTCTAAGATCCATTTTAATATTGTCCACCCACCTACGCCTTGCTCTACTCTGTGGTCTCTTTCCTTCTGGCTTTCCCACAAATATCCTACCTACATTCCTCGTCTGCCCCATTTGTGCTACATGCCCTGCCCACCTCATCTTCCTTGACTTGATCATTCTAATTATGCTTGGAGAAGAGTACAAGTTATGAAGCTCCTCATTATGCAGTTTTCTCCAACCTCCTGTCACTTCCTCCCTCTTCGGTGTAAATATTCTCCTCAACAACCTGTTCTCAAACACCCTCATTCTATGTTCCTCCCTTAACGTCAGAGACTAAGTTTCAACCGATACAGAACCACAGGCAAAATTATAGTTTCGTATATTCCAATGTTTTTGTCTTCGGGCAGCAGACGAGAAGACAAAAGGTTCTGGACTGAAGAATACATAATGGAAGGTTACGGCCAAACCTAATTTCGCTTTATACGAATTTGAAGATGAAACTTGCTCGCAGACAGCTGGACGGATGGATACGTACGGTCTCACCAGTAGACTTTCATTTTATATACTTCATGCAATATTCGATATAAATTTTTCTATATTTTGAAGAATTTTTGCAGTTGTTTTCTTTATTTATGAATTACGAGGGTCGTGCTGAAAGTCATGATCAACATTTTTTTGTAAAGTAACATGCTTTATTATTGACAAACCAAATACACCACCTCAATCTACAGACCTTTCTTTATTTTTCCACATAATCGCCACTTCTTTGTATACATTTCTCTCAGCGTTCTGGGAGTTTGAAAATTCCCCTTTTGTAAAATTCCGTTCCAGCCATCCGAAGACACTGGCGCACTGCTTTCTGAATTGCCTCCCTTGTCTCAAAACGTTGTCCACGCAACTGATTCTTCACAAATCAGAAAATATGGTAGCCGGAGGGTGCCAGATCAGGACTATAGGAGGAGTGTGGAAGAACTACCCACCCCATCTTTGCAATTACTTCCAATGTGAGGCGAGCGTTGTCATGCAGGATGATGTTTCGTCCCGGACGTTTATCGCGCAATGCACGACGGAGCTTGTGCAGCGTCTGGACATAACGAGCAGCATTGATGGTTTGCCCAGGTTCCAGGAATTCGGCCAGAATAAACCCCTCTGCATCGCAGAAGACTGTGCCCATCACCTTCGCAGCTGATGGCACTGTCTTTGCCTTCTTTTTTGATGGAGAATGCAAATGGTGCCATTCCATACTCTGCCGTTTAGTTTCAGGCTCGAAATGGTGAAACCAGCTTTCGTCACCTGTCACAATACAGAGCAAAAAATCATCGCCTTCGTGTCGATATCTCTGCAGCAGTTCTGAGGTGATGGCTTTTCGCTGACCTTTATGGTTTTCGGTCAATAACCACGGGACCCAACAAGCACAAACTTTCCTATAGCCCAAGCTTTCAATCATCTCCTGTACTGCACCGTGCCCTGTTCCAAGTTTTCGGGCTATTGTGTCCACAGTCACACGCCTGTCATCTTGAATGATCTCATCCACTCTTTCCTTGTTGCGTTCAGTTGAGGCTGTTCAAGAATGACCGCTCCGAGACTCATCTTCGATGTTGGTGTTCCCATCTTTAAAATGTTTCACCCATCTTCGAACACTGCTCGCACCCATGCACACACTTCCATAAGCACGCTGAAGTCTCTGGTGAATTTCTGGAGTAGGGATTTCCTCTTTCACAAGAAATTCGATGACAGCACGCTGGCGAAACGACATATCGTTGTCGGCCATTTTGTTAGGAGTGATACTGGTCACGTGATGTAAGCTTTTGACGTCACAAGACACTCAAGGTTAACAGCTGGTTCCACCTATCACCATACTCTCTTTCGTCTACTGTTGCCAGGTTGCATGCAAAAGGAGTTGCTCATGACTTTCGGTACGATTTACGTATTATAAAATTGTAGCGTGTATAGCCGTTGCTATGCAATGACCACGAAATAGGCGAATAAACGACGGTGTTATGCAACCCGTTTCTAGGCAACGGTTCGGTAAACACTTCCAGCAACAGCAACGAATACTCACGTAACAGTAGAGTTACTGTTGGAAACGGTGTTTTCTACTTGGTCCGTGCAAAGGGGATATAAGGTAAATCATTGTGGCGACCCAGTAGGTTGACAATTGAATTCTGCGAGGGAGGCGGAGAAGAAATGGCGCTATAATTAAGTTGACAATACAGTTTTGGAGTATTAGACAACAGACAACAACGTGACTAAAGAAGCTGAAATATGTTCTTGTTAAGATCCGTTGCCAGGAAACGACTAGTGAAAGCAGACTGAGAAGGCTAAGCATGTGCTTTAGTAATTTATGAATTGTGTGGATCAGCGATAGCGTTGTAAGTGCTTGTAGTTTCCAGTCATGTGTGCAGGTGTTCAATAAATGCATTCATCAATTTAAACCCCGTCTATAGTCACACACCTAAGTCGTGACAATATTATCGGATTGTCACTGCACTATCCGAGGAATCGGTGTTCGTTTCTCAGCAAGGGCAAGTGATTATTTTCTTCTACACAGAGTTCAGACCGGCTCTGGGACCCACCATAACTCGTGTGCAATGGGTACCAAAGATTATTTCTCTAGGGGATAAAGGGGCTGGAGCGCGAAGCTGACCACTCATCTCCATGTAGTGCAGAGGTTAAGAAGCATGGAACTGTACCATCACCCCCCCCCCATACTTCTCCATGTTGTGGCGGTTACGGCACGGCGGCCAAGACGGTCGGAGAACTCGTCAACGATTAGCAACTTGTTGCCCGCATGTAAAGCGTCCAGACTGTTATGCATCTAAAACTCACTTCCCTCCCCAGCGCAGTCTCGCAATGTCCTTCCGACATTTCATGATTTTCCACGTTCATACCTCACGAGGGCTTCGTTGGGGCTTATCTGGTTTGAATTTCCGAAATTAATCGCTACGAGTTTTTTCGTTTGTCCCGTGTGAAGAGAGAGTTATATTAGTACAAAAGTCGTTCTACGGACCAGAGGTTAGAGATTATTCTCTCTCTCTCTCCCGTTGCGCCCACCTTGGGGCACAGGGCATCCGTGAAAATCTTTCTTTCACGCCAGTTTCTTAATCCTAAGACAGTCGCTAGTATTCCTTGGACGGGGGAGCAGCTCGTCACAAGGCCGCTACATACACAGGACAACACCAACACAGAATAAACCCAGAGAGACATCCATCCCTCAAGCGGTATTTGAACCCACGGTCCCAGAGTTCGAACGGGCGGAGACGGTCCATGCTTTAGACCGCGCGGCCACTGTGATCGGCAGGGGTTACCTTAGTCACGAAAATACTAACTCAGGAATTATTCTTTTACAATTATAATTTACATATTTACAAACACATTAAAGGTACTGAATACTCCACTGCCCTCTGCTGTCATTTATAGTTAACTATGCAATTTCAACAAATCCTTAATAGCACTTACAGCCACGAATAGCTCTCCCCGTTGTTAGGACATAAATTCTTGAATTTTTGTATATCTGTTGTCGTTATACATCTAATTATCTTGTCCATCTTCAACACTCCTTGCTAAACAGTCGATCAATTAATCAGTAACAAGGACTCATCAATCAGTAATCAGACTCCGTGGCTTTTAGTCCGTAAGCGAACTATACCGACCGAGAGACCGCCGCTTGCCGGCGAAGTTAGTGCCAAATTTTGCGGATAGAGGGTGTCGCGTGGTCAGCGCAACGGAACCCCACGGCCGTTAATCTCGGTTCTCTAGACCGGAGCCGCTAGTTCCACGAAATAGCTCCTCAGTGGACTCCGTTCCAGACCCACTATTTCTCAGAAAATGTGATAGCGCCGAGACTCGAATCCGGAACCTCCGGATCTGTAGGCAGGAACTCTGACCACTAGACCACAGAGGCGGTTGAGTAAACAGAAATCGATAATAAGAACTTAGTTAATGTTCGCTCAGCACAATATACAAGGGTTTGGATGGACAAGCGTTGTGGGTCACTTCGGTCATCTGAACAGATCAAACCGACGGATGGCGGCCCCGGAACAGTTGGACAAGAACCCGAGAATTCTCCAGTACTTATACAAAATGATCGCTAGCATTCCTGTTTCATTTCGTAGATAGGCGATTGCGACTTTGTTTCTCTGACCTAATTATCATTTGTGACGTTCTGTCGCCTTCAGTAAGTTCCAGTAAGGTTGTGCCATAGCTCAAGCGGTTAGTCGCTGGCTTCCCACCGCGGCGGCCCGGGTTCGATCCGGGCCTGGTCAAGTGGGATTTGTGGTGGACAAAGTGGCACTGGAGTAGGTTTCCTCCGAGTACTTCGGTTTCCCCTGCCAATCTTCATTCCACCAGTTGCTCCACAATAACCCTCACCTATCATCTGGGGCTGGTACAATAGGCCAGAAGTGGCTGCAGTACAAGGGACTTAGTCCCACCCCACTAGCAATAAACAAAATTCCAGTAAAACATATATCATATTTCTTGCTTTCCGCCTGTTCTACTAATTTGTTTGGAAATAACTTCTCTGTCTGACAAAGTAAATCAATCATAGAATATCATAAGCTAATATAATTCTTGTTTTTGCATTATGTATAGCCTGATATAGGAAGTGACAATGTAGTTTATATTCTTTGCGGAATTCATTTATAATTTATCGTTTCATATTCCTGTTGTTAAATCTGAAGGCCTTTTGTACTCTAGTAAAATGTATTATCGAGTGGTGTTATGAAACATTTTTACACTTAGCAACATTTGTTTTTTCAACTGGTGGTGGCTCGTGGGTCGCATCCAGCTCGCGAATAACATTATCTCTTCCTGAAACGGTGGTTCCATGCTTTCCTTAGATGCTGAGCCACCGATAAATACGTTAAGTTAGCAATATGAGAGTTCAGATGAGCAGTTTCACGATCCGGACCCAACACATCCGTTAGGTAGAGCACAGTTTATGTCACGGTGGTTAAGAGCTACATCCAGCATACCTTTTGGACTTAGAGCCGCTAAATACATTTTTTTTTCGCTGGCTCTACAGCCCCCTTTGGCCCTGGCATCTGATTTTTTCAGTTTCATGATCATTTTACAGACGGCAGGACTCCTTGGAAGAGTGATCAGCTCGTCGCAAGGCCTATACCTAAATACATCACAGCACAAACAGAATAAACACATACAGCTGCCTTGTGTGGGATTCGAACCCACGATCCCGGCTTCCCAGCGAGAGAAGACAGTACATGCCTTAGACCGCTCGGCTACCGTGACCTTCCGCCCCTGAACACTGTCCACAGCTGATCGCTTTACATGCTACGGTGAGATATTTGATATTTACCACAAGAGAAATAACAATTTTACTCAAAATATTTAGTTACAGTGTACCCTCGTTATAACGGAAAAATGGGGTGGAGAGTGTTCTCTGTCGCCGATGTCCGCTATAGTCGAGTGAAGGGATATTGACGGAAGTACACAGTCTCTAACAGAAATGAGTACCAGGAATCTTCCTGGGAGTAAAGGGTGGCCGGCGCGTAAAAGTGACAGCCTCAACGCCGTCTGTGAGCCGATTGTCTAGAAAGTGTTGGAAGCCTCGACGTCTCACAACCCTGTGGACCTCCACGGCCTGTTGCAGGGATGTCTATACCTTTCGCACAGAGCCTACACAGTCAGTACACGCAATATATGTGACTACATAAAGCGTTTCATGTGGGGGGCTCTTTCTTATTCTAAGCAGTTTTCTGAACACGAAACTTGGGGCCTCAGCAACTCTAGAAATTCACAATTGTAGACAATATAAAACGTATATGGCATGCGCATAGAACACGTTTTTATTTATATTACACAAAAATAAATGAATTAACTTAATTTTACTCATATTTTTCGGTTTCATTAAACTCAGAAATTTACTTCAAAACCAAATGCCCTGCCAGAATTTGGCCGTTATAGCCGAAATTCATGTTCAGGTCCGTTAAATGCAGGGTTTACCGCACTTCAGTCGCAGGAGCCGCAGGCAGTGCGAGCGGCATGGCGCTCATACGTTATTTGTTTCATTATTTGCGTTGATCTGTTGTTTCAGGGGGTGAACTCAAATGTAAACACGTTTTTGAACTTTAGAGGAGTTGAAATAATAAGCATCTTCTGCACCAGTTGTTTAAAATAGAGACTGAAAGTGAACACGGCCTAGAAGGAATTGAAGAATTTAATAGGGTCACGTCTGACAGCGAGGGAATCTTTACCACTAGAAAAGAAGGCAGTGGATAAAAAATATTTTCAAGCCATCTACGATTGAAATTGAATTAGGTTGAACTCCTCCTCTTTCTTCTTCTTCTTCTTCTTCTTCTTCTTCTTCTTCTTCTTCTTCTTCTCCTTCTCCTCCTTCTCCTCCTCCTCTTCCGCTTCTTCTTCTCCTCCTCCTTCTTCTTCTCCTTCTCCTTCTCCTCCTCCTCCTTCCTCACCTCATGGCATATTCAAATAAGCCTGTTCCTATTTCAGTTACTCATTCCATCTTTTCCAAAATTGCCCTTTGACTCGAGAGTCTTTTGGTTCATACTGGCGAATCTAATGGTATTCTGTACTCAGTCAGCTCTATCCAAATGCTATATCCACATTCGTCTGTGTTGCATTTTATACTGATTTTATTTGTGTGGCCGGTCAGGGTAGCTGAGCGGTCTAGGACATGTACTGTCTTCTCTCGTTCGGAAGACGGGATGTGGGTTCGAATCCCACATAAGGCATGGGTGTTTGGTATGTGTATGTGTTGTCCCGTGTTTAGGTAGAGGCCTTGCGACGAACTGATCACTCGCCCAACCAGTCATACCGTCTGTAAAATGATCAAAATGAAAAAGAAAACCTCGACAGCGCAAGGCGTAAGAGGAACGGATTAAGTAAGTAAATTTGTGTGAACTCTGTGAGTATTCAGATTCTTTTTAATTCAGAGTAACCAGCCTCCATTTTATGTTACCATTATTAACCTGCCCGAATGGGGGAGAAGAGGAATGCATAGAGGATATTGGTGCGAAAGCCAGAAGGAAAGAGACCACTGGGAAGACCAAGACGTAGGCGGGTGGACAATATTAAAATGGATATTAGAGAGATAGGATGGGATGGTATGGATTGGATTGATCTGGCTCAAGATAGGGACCAGTGGAGAGCTCTTGTGAACATGATAATGAACCTTCGGGTTCCATAAAATGCTGGCAAGTTCTTGAGTAGCTGGAAAATTGGCAGCTTTTCAAGAATGTCTAAGTTCTATGATTGATTATTAGCCTACCTATCGTTTTGACTTAAATATTACGCATGCGCTGAATCCTGTACATGGAATCGTTCTTTCAGTAGTCTCCTGCTGTGTTTCCATTTAGTTGGTATCCAACGAGAACGAATATTTTATCGCAAAAGCGATGTGTCGTTGTTTGGCAACCGTTGGATGGTTATTCCAAAAACGATATAAGTCTACAGCTGTTTCGTTGCTTGGCAACCGTCTAATGCATCACAAAATCACTATGCGGCGCCACAGTGCTAAGTAATAGAACACTGCTGAACGAGAATATATATATTCATGAGCCTGTCATAATAAATATGCAACTTCATTATTTTAGTATAGTTTAGGGAGCGTTTTTGTTATCCGGGATATATCATATTGATTAGATTGTCATAATAAATAAGCAATTTTCGTGGTTAATTTAAAGAAATGCCAAGCCTGTCTGTTCCCTTCGCTAGTCTCTTCGTGTAAGTAATATGTACTATTAATTTATCTATTTATGTTATATATAAAACAGGCTTGTGTTATGCTCATGCCCGTGTGGTTGTTCCCGCCAATAACTTGTGAACCAACTGATCTGCATGAAAGTTGGTACAACCGTGATGTCATTAGGGGTCATTCCACCTTTCCAACTTTTAATTTCCTGCAAATCAATAGAATCAATATGGCGGCCTCGTGAACTTGAGCGATGGGAACGACACTGGCGCCACAAAATACAGAATCATGAAACTTTGCGCCGTTATAGGTCTTCATATTAAGCTGGGATAGCGCAGTCGTTATAACGACTTATTACGGTCTGAAAGACTGAGGAGTCGAAGTTCGAGTTCCGGTAGTGTCAAGAATTTTCTCTTCTCCATGTCGCCCAGACCGGCTCTGGGGTCCACCCAACCTCCTATACAATGGGTATCGGGGGCTCCTTCCCCCGGCGGTATAGCGGTCGGGGCGTGAAGCTGACCACTCACCTCCAACCAGTACCTAGGTCAAGAAAATTTGGATCTATACATCCACTCCCCCGTACGCCTTCATGGCGCATTGCTTAAGTAGTTGAGCGTAAGGACAATTTTACCTTTTTACCTTTTACCTTATAGGTCTTCGTATAATATGCATCTTTTGTTACGATAATTTTGTAGACTCTAAATGAACACTGCGATAGTCGCGCGACATACTAACTCCTCGTTTTACGGTTGTAAGTAATTAAAAATTAAGGATATGCATTTAGAATTCTGTATGGAGTGAGATCATTGACTTACTCACAAATTCCATTTCATGTAATATTTTTCACATGTCAAGCTTTAATTCTGCAGACGGCACGAATCCTTGAGGTTCACCTGATAAATTTAAACAAAATGAAACCTGTAATAACAGAAAACGTGTCGACGGATACACTCGTAACTAAACTATAACTAACTTCCGTATCCTGTAACCAGTCAAGTGTCGGGGGCAGAGATGAAGCCCCAGGATGTGTAAATGTGCTGCCTGGACACAGGCGCCGCACACCTCAGGGAACGGGAACGTGTGAGTGGAGGGATGACAGTACGGGAAACCAAGGGAACTCGAAGAAAAGTCTGCCCCATGGCCACATCTATCAATACAAAGATTATATAATCGCTTGGGACGGATCCCGGGACTTCTGCGGTGAGAAGCCAACGCCAGACTTCCTGAGGCATTATAAGGCCATTACTAAGTAACATTCGTTCAACTTATGGCTATACTTAGCCTCGCCATCCAACTATCTCTTCCTGCTGCTCCCAATTGGAGGATAGGGCATCCGGAAAACAATTCATTTCACTTCAGTTTCTTAATCTTACACAATCGGTAAGACTCCTTGGAAGGGGGGATCAGCCCGACGCAAAATTGCTACCTTCGCAGGTCAATACAAGCAGAATAAAAGCACACAGACATCCGTGCCTCAAGTGGGATTCGAGCCCACGATCCCAGTGTTCGAGCCGGCGAAGACAGTTCGTGGCTTAGGCCGCGCATCCGCTGTGATATAGGAACAGCAGTGGGGCTCCTTTTGCTGTGGATATGCGCAAATTCAGGTCTTATAAATAGTGACGCAGTGAAGTCTTGTAGGGGGATGCAAACTGCCTCCATCTGTTGTAGAAGTGTGTAGCGTGAGAGATAGGCCGCTGCAAATTCATCTGCATACACCTCCCCTACATTCTTCGATCCTCGAAGATGGAGGCAGTGCGTTGCTCCGAAACATTGATGTCTACCAAGCTGCTTGATGTCACATCCCACAAGACAATATTCTTGTGTGGATATTGTAAACTATAACGCCGAGAGACGAGAACAAATTATTGAATAATTTGAAGAAGGGACTTTCGGCTTATTTCAGGGTAATATCTCGGCGGGTTAGAGTACCTTACTCTGACCTATGAGCCGTAGAAGGCGACGGAAGGGCCACCCTCTCACTGGGAGACATAAATACTGAGACCTGGTCCCGCAGGTTTTGGGTGTTGGTCCCAAGGCTGAAGACCTAGCAAAAGAGAAACAAACTCTGTGGCCTGTAGTCCGCAAGCGAACTATACCGACCGAGCGACCGCCACTTGTCGGCGAAGTTAGTGCAAACTTTAGCGGGTAGAGGGTGTCGCTTGGTCAGCGCAATTTATCCCAAGACCGTTAAAATCGGTTTTCTAGACCGGCGCCGCTATTTCCTTGAAGTAGCTCCTCAGTTATCCTCACGAGGCTGAGTGGACCCCGTTCAAGACCCACTACTTCTCAGAAAATCTGGTAGTGACGGGAATCGAACACGGACCTCTGGATCTGTAGCCAGAAACTCTGACCACTAGACCATAGAGGAGGTCAGAAGTAAATAACCATGTGCAGATAAATCTGGCAGAATTTTCTAAATAAGGCTATCGCTCAAAAAGGACTCTTTTGCCAATGATGATGATTATTATTATTATTATCTCGGCATTCGCGTGGGGATACTGAGGAAATCTACAAGAAATATCGGTCAGGATAGTGTTTAATCTGTCTGAAACTCGAATCAGATAGACTTTCTCTTCGTGGAAAATACTAAGTACATAATTTTATCCATAACCCAACCTGCTCGGTACGTGTGTTGCTACAGATAAATTTCTGGCCACAATTAACGAACCTACACAGGCAAACGAGCCCTTGTTGGATGAATCTCAGAGCTCAGAACCTGGTATTTACAGTTTTTACTGCGAGTATGAAGACATCAGTTATGAGTTGCGTATACAAGAGAGCCATGTAGAGCAGACATTTTCGTATTTACGGGCGCCGGTTCTAGTCAGCAGCGGTTTATTGCCCTCCGCTGTAATAACTTAGCGATCTCGTAGCATTCATTTCCCCGGAATCTCTGTTTTACGAGAAGCGTTTAAATTCGGACACGCTCTTTCTAACTCCTGACCCGATGTTGTCCCAGCCAAACTGCTGATAGCATTATAATGGCTTGTTCTTCAGCGCCTAGTTATTTTCAGAGGGGTTGTAAGTCTTCTAAACCTTTTTCAATTTACGTTAATTTTTTCAACCAACCACAAGCTCTGCAGTTATGAAATTTGGCACTAATTTAATTAGATTTCTTTCTATATGAAGGCTTTTTCTTACGTTTATTTACCTTTCAACAGGGAGCACGCGGTAGCGTAGTTGGTTGAAGCACTATGCTACGAGCTAGAAGGTCGCGGGATTGAATCCCGAAGAGGTGAATTTTTTCAATTTCCCTAATCCTTCCAACCTCTCTATGGCCATGGGGTCAACTCAGCCTCTAACAGAAGCCAGTACCAGGAATAATCTTGGAATATTCATGGGGTAAAGGGTGGCCGGCGGGGAAGGCTGACAACCTTACCACCATCTATGAGCCGATTGTCTAGGAAATGTGGGAACCTCAACATCTCACAACCCTATGGGCCTTTCACGGCCTGTTACAGGGATAGCTTTACTGTTTTACTTACATTCCTTTTTATTTTTAATATTTTTTTTACAAGATCATTCGTTAAATTCTAGGAAAAAGATGCAAAAACTTCCATAATTTTGTGGTATAGGCGTAAAGATTACTTGGTATATATTTTTAATATTCAACTATACGAGTATGTGTACCAGAATGCATAAATGTGTTGCTACGCTTGCTCAAGAAAATTATTATTTTAGGAAAAATATCTAATAACGTCCATGCTTTTTATTTTAGAGGCGTAAAGAAAAGTTTGTATATGTTCAGAACACTCAACTACATGTGTACCGTAGTTCATAATGGTGCAGCCTGTGGCTGCATAGAAAATTTATATTTTAAGAAAAGGATTTAATAACTTCCATATTTTGGGTGGTAGAGGCATAAAGAGAAGTTGATAGATATTGAGAACCCTCAAATACACATGTACTAAAGATCATAAAAGCCGGTCACGGTAGCCGGGCGGTCTAAGGCATGTACTGTCCTCGCTCGCGCGGAAGCCGGGATCGTGGGTTCGAATCCCACTCAGGGCATGGATGTTTGTGTGCGTTTTTCTGTGTTTGTGTAAAGGTAGAGGCCTTGCGATGAGCTGATCACCCGCCCAAGGAGTCCTACCGAATGTGTAAGATCCAGTAAACCGAAGTGAAAACGGAGAGTTTCATGGAGGTAGGCCTGGGCCCACTGGGGCTGTAGTGCCAAGGGGGGAAACAGATCGCAAAAGTGCAGTATGTGCTTGATTAGGAAAGTTGGTTAATAGGATTAGCATTGGGACAATAGGGCTTATGGTCTCCCGTTCGGCTCCTTTTTTTTTATTGCTTGTGGGGTGAGACTAAGTCCCTTGTACTGCGGCCACTTCTGGCCTATTGTACCAGCCCCACATGATAGGTGAGGGTGATTGTGGAGCAATTGGTGGAATGAAGATTGGCAGGGGAAACCGAAGTACTCGGAGAAAACCTGCCCCAGCGCCACTTTGTCCACCACAAATCCCACTTTACCAGACTCGGAATCGAACCCGGGCCTCGGCGGTGGGAAGCCAGCGACTAACCGCTTGAGCTATGGCGCGGCCTGTTCGGCTGCTTTAACCCCATAGGGTAGAAGACTTGGTGAGCCATGGAACTGTAATGTATGCATGCATAGATGAAGTGTATTCATATTCCTCCTAGTGTTTTGTTGATTTTCTCTTACAAGATTTGTAATGAAGCCTACATATTACATATCAGAGAATAAATTAACAGCTTAACAACATTTTAGAAATGAGCAATTATTGACAATAGACAGGTAAATTTATTTAACGCTCAGTAAGGACTTGGGTAAAATTGTATCAGCTTTGATTTATGCCAATAATACTAGTATTGTCACGTGTAGTGGGATGTGACTATTAGACGGGGTTTGGATTGAATATTGGATTTATTGACCACTTCTACACTCAACTCGTAACTATAAGTGAAAAAGAGCTCTCGCTGATTTACACACTAGTGTTCTCAGACTTCACTAGTCGTATCCTGGTAACGGATTTCAACGCAATAGTTATACAAGTCTCACTGTCACTGCAGCACACATGAATTCTTCTTTTCACGGCCTAATTTCTTTCCTTCCATCTCTTCTCGATCATCTTCGACTGCCACCTCAAGAATCTCTCTCAGTTTTATCTCAGCTGGCCTTAGATCCTCGTTATATAGACCCGGGACAGATACAAGAGAAAGCACCGTTTCCTAAGAATTCCTATTTTGTTATACAGGTGTTTATCTCGCCGTTGCATAGATATGGCAGTTATTCTTTTGTTGCGTGCTTGTTCATTTCCGCAAGAACCCGTTTACCGAGACGTTGCTTAGCAATGAACGTGTACTTTGGCTCCGCTATTCCGGCTTTCATGTGACATCACATTAAAGGATGAAGTCTAAGTTCATGCAATCCCCCCACAATGTCATCCTGCTCCTAAAATTGAAGTTGCTGGGGCGATGTGGACGTAATTCCATGTTTCAAAAAGCTGGAAAGATGTCACTGATATCTTTACGTTTCTGAAAGCAGAATTGGACTATAAGCAGCTCGCGAAATGTGCACACATTCAGTACGATTTCCGCATCAAACACAGTGGTCTAATATTAAACAAGCTAAAGTTCAAGGTTTCTGTACCGCCGCACAGCGCTTGACATTTTTGCCTGGTGTATAATCCCGACGAGTCAGTCTGTTTGCTGTATCAAATTAAGAATACTTCATGTTTCGGCCTTCTTGACTACTTTCAGGTATATACGTACATGTAAAATCACAAATACATTACGCATTGGCTGAGTATGCAGTTTCAAATGGATACAGACTGACTCATTGGTATATTCAATGTATTAATAACGGCCAAAATATCACGTGCTACGCAACGGCACAGAAACCTTGACTATATATTCACAACAGGATACAAAGCATAAAACAATAACTAAAGTTCTCCTAAGTTATTTCCTTTATATATAAAAACCTTTAATGAAAATGCTTAATATTGTTCCTTCTAGGTAAATAAAAGAAAAGCTACCCCTGTAACAGGTCGTGGAGGCCCATACGGTTATGAGGCGTCGAGTCTCCTACATTTTCTAGACAATCGACTCACAGATGGTGGTGAGGTCAGAATTGCGCGCCTGCCGCCTTTACCCCCAGGAAGATTTCTGGTACTCATTTATGTTAGAGACTGAGTCAACCCCAGGGCCATAGTGCGGCTGGAAGGATTAGGTCGATCGAAAAATCCATTGACCTCATCGTGAACTGAACACGCGAATTTCCGGCTGGTAGCTAGTGCATCAGCCAGCTATGACACTGCGTGGCCCCCTTCCAGGCATAAGAGGCATTTTTAACTACTAAATTAAAACCACCCCTTTAAAAATAATATAATAAGTTCTGTAAAAACACGGCGACCGGTTCTGTAATCTAATGGCCAGATTTCCTGGCTACTCATCCAGATGTCCAAGGTTCGATTCCCGCTCTGCTAGATTTTCTGAGAAGTAGTGGGTCTGGAACGGGGTCCACTCATCCTCGTGAGGGTAATTGAGGAGCTATTTCAAGGAAATAGAGGCTCCGGTCTAGAAAACCGAGATTAACGGCTATGGCATTCCGTTGCGTTGACCACGTGACAAAGACTATCCGCTAAAGTTGGCACTAAAGCGGCGGTCGCTCGGTCGGTATAGTTCGCTTGCGGACTACAGGCCACGGAGTTTAGTTTAAAAGCAGGGCGTTTATTAAGCGAGTTAGCTAATTATTGTTAGCTATTGTTAACTATTGCCTTTGAAAAAGGGGCCCGAATAGTACCGTGGCAATCACAAAAGTAAAATGGCGCCGTCCTGAACTTCACCCGTGCCTGCAGACAAATTACCAAGCCCTAACGTCAGGAATAATGACGTCACATTGCTAAAAAGCTCTTTAGCCCAAGCATTCCACACGTAATGATAACTTCAATCGAGGTCTTGCTATCAAGCATCACAGAATTGATGCCGCATTTGTCGTCTGGGGACACTAATTTTGTAGAAGAGCGTTCAGAACAATCCGCTGAAAATAACGTTCTTACGCTTGTGGAATTATGTCATTTCCCCATAAATTGTTTCTCACTCTGAATGCCTTGATAGGGCGCACTGTAGACGCCTGCATTCACAATAACAGCTGCAGGAAATGCCATAAAGTAGCTCGGAGCAACAGTGAATGAAGATTAGTATAATTTAGAAAATTGTCTTGCAGACTTCCAACAAATGAAATAAAGAAACTAAAGAGGTTTAAGAGAAATACATTGTATAGGTTGTTATGTCCATTACATGGCTAGAGCTCGTGTCTTCGGATTGTTACTTGCAGCGCACTCTTCTGGCTGTTGCCGTCAGCGTGGTGACGAGAGATGCTTAAGCTTAGCAAATTAAATTACATGTGATCACAGCTCTACCAGCACCCCACACACAAAATTACCTCACGTTTCCATAACGGAATATTGTCAGGGAAAACCCAGCTGGTAGTGCGTTGGTTTAGGGCCTTTTCGGGTGTCGTACTAATTTTTACTTGTCTGAGAGTGTCTTTCTGTCCGTTGCCTTCGAAAGAAGTTACTGTGTATAGAGCAACGCAAATAGCGATAAAATCGTCGACACTTTACAAATTACTGATTTCTTACAACATATTTACTTATTGGTCCCTTGTAGAGTCGATTGTAAATTGCAAGAAATAATAATAATAATAATAATAAAAAGTTTACAAATTCCTTTTTTTTTCTGCATATGGTTTATCTCTTCTCTTCAAGTGAAATTCTAGAGATCCGTACAGGTTTTCGCAGTTTCATAATGATTTATGTCCTGTGTTGGCCGCCTCTGTGGTCTAGTGGTCTGAGTTCCTGGCTACAGATCAAGAGGTCCCGGGTTCACTACTAGATTTTCTGATAAGTAGTGGGTCTGGAACGGGGTCCACTGAGCCTCCTGAGGATAATTGAGGAGCTACTGGAATGGAAAAGTAGCCGCTCCGGTCTAGGAAACCGAGATTAACGGCCGTGGGGATTCGTTGCGCTGACCACTCGACACCCTCTATTCGCAAAAGTTGACACTAACTTCGCCGGCAAGCGGCGGTCGCTCGGTCGGTATAGTTGTCTTAAGGACTACAGACCACGGAATTTGTTTTGTTTCATGCTTTTTACGGCTGTGATTCATATCGTCGTCTTCTCTATTTTGACATCGTTTAGTCTTGTGGGTGGTTAGCGACGGTACAGTGGCACATGCTGCTTCCATCTTCAGGGTGGGACGTGTGTAGGATGAGAAATCTGTTAGATTATATAGTCAGGTTTGCAAGGAATTGTGGGAGTATCGTGGTGATCTTACCCCAGAATTGAAGAGCTGTAATGTTGGCAACCCAGTGCTAATCGAGTTTTGAGGCTAAGAACGCGTTGAATCTCGCATGCTTGTTCGTGGCGTGGTTCTTAAAAACAGAGAACATTTTGTTTTTTTAGGTCGTACAGGTCTACCGTTTGCAGGATAGTGAGCTAAAAGACCTTACGATTGGTCAGGTATGTAGCTCGTATGTTCGAAAGGAACATGCAAGCTAGTGAGGTGGGCAAAGTCACAAAGAGTCACTTGGAAAACGGAAAATAACAAGAACGTAGGGATCTGGGCAAGGGAACCAGGACTCCAGTAGGAATAAGGAGAACAGCGAAAGAAAGGTAGGCCCTTACAAAGGCCGTTTTCGCCCTTATCTCTGATGCGTTCGTAAATGTCTACCAGGCTACACTGCATCACACCCCAGAGGACAGCAATCTTCACTCTCACTGCCGTGAGAGCCTCACGCCGCAAGTAGCTTCCATTTCAGTTCTTTGGTGTGGTCGTGTATGTAAACATTCGTCTGACATTTTATTTTTGTGGATGGCCTTAGTATCTATGACTGAGTGGTATCGGAAACCTGAATGACATATTTCGATACTTGAGTGTGAATTTTAAGGCACCAAAAGCTTGAATAAAATACTGGAGTTGGTGCAAAAGGGACATAACTCAAAATAATGCGCACGCAATACTTCTTGTTAACATTCATTTATCCGCCCATTCAGGAAATTCATTCGATCGTCAATGCTAGCCATGAACTCAATTTTAATAAATTATCCGTGTTTTACTTTCGGTGTTAGCCGCCACAGCAACCTCAGCGTTTCATGGTGCAGCACTAATGCGGATCCAGATCCTCAGATCACGCTTAAAAGCAGTTTTAAGGCGGATGTGTACAAATTAAAAGAAGCCGGGATAGCGCAGTCGGTATAGCGACTGCCTGCGGGCTCGACGTGAGGAGCCGGGATAGCGCAGTCGGTATAGCGACTGCCTACGGGCTCGACGTGAGGAGCCGGGATAGCGCAGTCGGTATAGCGACTGGCTACGGGCTGGACGTGAGGAGCCGGGATAGCGCAGTCGGTATAGCGACTGGCTACGGGCTGGACGTGAGGAGCCGGGATAGCGCAGTCGGTATAGCGACTGGCTACGGGCTGGACGTGAGGAGCCGGGATAGCGCAGTCGGTATAGCGACTGGCTACGGGCTGGACGTGAGGAGCCGGGATAGCGCAGTCGGTATAGCGACTGGCTACGGGCTGGACGTGAGGAGCCGGGATAGCGCAGTCGGTATAGCGACTGGCTACGGGCTGGACGTGAGGAGCCGGGATAGCGCAGTCGGTATAGCGACTGGCTACGGGCTGGACGTGAGGAGCCGGGATAGCGCAGTCGGTATAGCGACTGGCTACGGGCTGGACGTGAGGAGCCGGGATAGCGCAGTCGGTATAGCGACTGGCTACGGGCTGGACGTGAGGAGCCGGGATAGCGCAGTCGGTATAGCGACTGGCTACGGGCTGGACGTGAGGAGCCGGGATAGCGCAGTCGGTATAGCGACTGACTACGGGCTCGACGACCTAGGGGTCGGAATTCAAGTTTCGGTACTGTCAATAATTTTCTCTTCTCTACGTTGTCCAGACCGGCTCTGTGGTCCACCCAGTCTCCTATCCAATGAGTACCTGGGGGTAAAACGGCCGAGACGTGAAGCTGACCGCTCGCCTCCAGCTAGTGCCGAGTTCAAGAAAATATGGATCTGACACTTCCCCATACGCCTTCATGACTTAATTAATTAAGCACAGGGACACCTTTACCTTTATATGTAAATTAATTTGGTTTTACTTGCTTCCGATAATTTGAAATCTTCGAGCAATTGCTGACTCGATCTGAGAGTCAGCGCCTAATACTCGCATGTTGAGGCATTGTCACTACTGCAGTTTTGCACATGCCCTAAATGGGGGAGAAGTAAGTCTTTCGGTTTTACTCTGTAAAATCTTCGGTAGTCAACACCGATTTTTCTTTAACGTGGAAACATCACAAACTTCCTCAGTAATACCGGTCCAACTTCCAAAATTTGTCAGTTATGTATTACTTCCTCTCCTTCGTACATCCCTTTTGCACTAAATGCTGCAGTTATAAGCAGTAAAGGTAAAGTTGTCCCTGTGCTTACCTGATTGAGCACTACACCATGAAGGCGTATGGGGGAGTGGATGTATAGATCAACATTTTCTTGACCTCGGCACTAGCTGGAGGTGAGTGGTCGGGTTCACGCTCCTGCCGCTTTAACCCCGGTGAAAGAGCCCCCCAGTACCCATTGGGTAGGAAGTTGGGTGGACCCCAGAGCCAGTCTGGACGATTTGGAGAAAATTCTTGCCCCACCGGAACTCGAACTCCGACCCCTCGATCTTCCAACCTGTAGCCAGTCGCTATACCGACTCTGCTATCCCGGCTCCAATGTTTCAATTATAACGTTGATTAATATGTTTTCCAATCCCAGACGTTACATCGGAGTCAGAAAGCAACAGAGGTGAGTGCAATGTTAGTCTGGCAAGGTCAATATTTCCGCGGCGCATGCGTAGTTCATACCGGTTTGGTATTCATATATGAGACGACGGGCTGGCACGCTTTACAATTCTAATATAAGGATATCTGTCACAAAGCGCCAGTGCGCTAAACTTTCGCATAAGTTATCATACAACAAGATCAAAAACAATACTAGCAGTAATAATTATAATAATAAATTCCGACGATAAATTGGACGTCGTGACTAAATGAGTAACAATCCTACTTCGTATTTTCACGTGTTTAGGAGTGTGTGACTATAGACGGGGTGTAAATAAATTTGATTTATTGGCCACTTGTACACACCAGTCGGAACTACTCGTACATTTTACAGAACACTGACACATGCAGTCTAGTATCCTCAGGCTATTACAGTCTCCATTAGCCGTTTCCTGGCAGCGGCTTCTACTGAGGGAAAATTTCCAGCTTCCCATGCTCTAGTCCTCTTGCCACAGCCTCATGTCAGCTGACAACTCAACTAACTGGGTCCCAGGCTGGCGGCCATTTCACACCAACCTTCTGTTCTTCTCTTCACAGGCCAACTTTCAGCTGACAATTCGTAGCTGAACTCTCTCACTCACCAACCAGCTATTTCACGCCACTTCACTCAACAAACAACTAACTCATTGTTTCAAACTGCCCTGCTTATAACGTATCAGCACTGATTACGTAGAAAACAACGTTCTTCTATTGTTGCATTGGTGTCCGTAGCCGCGGAAACGTGTTTACCGAACCGTTTTTTACAAATGAGTTGTATAACAGCGTCACTCTACTGTCGCATGAGTGTATGTTGCTGGCGTTACCTAGCAAAGACCGCTGTTTACATTGTCACTACTTAGTAACGGATCTATACGCCACAGTATTCTGGATATCCTAATTTCGGATCTCGGCCCAGATACCGGATGTCTTGAATAAGACTTTTCGTGGTTTTATTCAGTCTCTCCAGGCTAATGCTGGACTAAGTTAGATCACCTTGGCATTCTTGTATAATCTCATAAATTTAAGTTAATCGTTAAATAATCGAAGAGTAATATACAAAATAAGTGCGCGTTTAGCTTAAATCAGTTCTAATAGATACGATATTCATAGCTCTTCTTTTGAAGAGCACGAAGCTATATGGACCTAGTGCTAACCTACTCTCCTTCCTTGAGAAGAGAATGCAGTAGGTTTCGAAGTCACCATATTTCTGTATGTGTATCTATAGGACCGCCTCTGTGGTCTAATGGTCAGAGTTCCTGGCTACAGATCCAGAGGTCCGGGTTCGTTTCCCGGCGCTACTAGATTTTCTGAGAAGTAGTGGGTCTGGAACGGGGTCCACTCAGCCTCGTGATGATATTTGAGGAGCTATTTCAAGGTAGTAGCGGCTCCGGTCTAAAAAAACTCACTCGTGGATCTGAGCTCTTCTTGAGAAGCCGCAAATTGTGCAGCTACTCAAGAACTACCCAGCATTTTATGGAACCCGAAGGTTCATTACCGTGTTCACAAGAGCCCTCCACTTGTCCCTATTTTGAACCAGATGAGTTCAGTCCATGTCATCCCATCCTATCTCTTGTCTCTTAGCCGAGGTGATCTCTTCGGGGGATCACCATAAAACGTCGTGTAATTATTTTCTTATACAAAGTTCCAATTAATTCGTAGAATAAGGACTCTTGTCTTGACTAGAGTCGAAGGAGTTCGAAGGCTGAAGAAGATTAAGCGTAGAAAATAGTTTAATTAAACTTACCAGAAATAGAATAAGTAAATATTCAAGTACAATGGATGTACACTCGACCAGATGTTGTTGGTCTCTCCTCTGTCCACACACTCAGACTTACTTGTTATGTCATACTTACATTTTGCAATTAAGTCCAATGCATCATTTCTTAACATACAAGGATGTAGTGAGCAGTTCCATATATGGTCATATTATCTTTTGAACCCGGGCCGAGATACTTCTCAACCCTTCTGTCTAGTCATAACATGTGTGTTTGTGACGGTCTTACCAGAGGTCGAGGTCAACATATAACTAACTTCTTACGGTCCACAGTGGTTAGGAAATGTTCAGATTACGAAAGTTGTCATGTACATGTTAATTGCAATAATCAAATTATCCCTTATAACTACTACCTATTTGTTACCTATGCCATACTACATCACACTACATACATCACACTACTTCACACTCTCTAAGATAGATTTTAATATTGTTCACCCTCCTATATCTTGGTCTTCCTAGTGGCCTCTTTCCTTCTGCCTTTGTCACAAATGTCCTATATGCATTCCTCTCCTCATTCGTGCTACATACTCTGCTCATCTAATCCTCCTTAACTCAGTCGTTCTAATTATATTTGGAGAAGAGTGTAAGTTATGAAGCTCCTCATTATGCAGCTATGGGGCTGGCAGCTCCTCGCCGTAAAAAAATAAGCTTGTTACGAAAGATCACAAGGAGCCTCGGACCTGGACGGATTCCATGGTTAGACGACCTAAGCGAAAGGCAAAGAAAAGTAGATGTAATTAGATCATTACAGGACGTCTTGGGTTTTGAACGTTTGTTTCATCAGAATGAACCACAAGCTGATACACAAGGAGGAAAAAAGAACGAAAATAAGAAGTTCTGGGAAGAACTAATCGCATACTTTCATTTTATACGACACGGACAGCATAGAAAAGGACGCGTACAAAAATTGTTCTATTGTTGCGTGTATTAGTTGCCGCGGTAACGCTTTTTACTGAACCGTTGCTTAGCAACGATATAAAGAATGCACATACAGACTCGCAGATTGATGAGAGGGATTTATGAATTACACTGTTGAAATCGGTTGAGGTGCCGTAACATACCAAATTTTATATGGATTAGTTCAGCCATTTAAACGGTGATAAGGCGGATACACAGACACGCAGACAGCGTGGTGATCCCATAAGCCTAATTTTTTTTTCCAAAATAATGAAAGTAGTCTAAAAAGTAGAAGGATGAAAAGAAAAATCTAGTGTTTTGTATGAACTTCTTTTTATTATTCGCGCAACCGTTGCTGCCTGAAAGTGTAATTGTTCCTCATTACTCGGGCAAGAAAGCAGCATTCGGATTGGCTGTCTCATTCCTACACAACGTTAGAAATATTAAAAACACGAGGATCTGCAGTTGGACGTAAATTAAAAGAGAACATAGAGAATACACTTTTATGCGACATATTTTCATAACTCCGGCCTTAGCACACAANCTTTCTTTACATTGTAGCCTGCAGGCGCTCAATATTCTGACAAGAGCTCTGAGGTGTACTTCACAAATAACGAAAGGGGGAGAAACAGAGGGAGAAATATGAAGAAAGAAGGGAAAGTAAGAAGGGAGAATGAAAGATAGGGGAAGGGGGAATGAGAGAAAGAAAGAGATATCTACTTAACATATTTTCCAAATGATCTCACTGCAGATTATGTCTATTTAACCAGTCGAAACACCACGTCTACTTTTTCTCTCGCAAAGTTTCTATCTTACTACTCTTCTTCTTCAATTGTGGTTCGATTTCCAGCTGGGGCAAGAATTTTTTTCTCATGTGCTCAGCGTCTGGGACCGTTCTGCCCCTTATTCATTCAGATCCGGAGGTTAAAGCTGTCGGCGTGTGAAACTGACCATTCCATTCACTAGTGTCGAGGTTAGTATATGGAGTTACACCTGCACTCCTGTATACCAGCCATGGCCAACTTCAAACAGGTTGTGATCGACATTTTAGTGTCAAAACTGCCAATGATCTACCACCCCCTCCTATCGTCGTACCTAGCTTTAAGCAAAAATGCTGGTAAAAATAACACGACACATGATGTTTGTTGTAAAAGCAACATACATTGAAAGTACAGACTTACCTTGTTCGTTCCGCGCCATAGTTGAAGCAGTTGGTCGCTGGCTTCCCATCGCGGCGGCCCGGGTCCCATCCCGGGTCTAGTCAAGTGGGATTTGTGGTAGACAAAGTGGCGCTGGGGCGAGTTTTCTCCGAGTACTTCGGTTTCCCCAGCCAATCTTCATTCCACCAAATTCTCCATCATCATAATCACCCGGAGCAGGCTACAATAGGCCAATCAGTGGCCGCCGTGCCGAGTGGACCCAGTCGGACTCCACCCCACACTAAACGAATACCTTGTTCGCTAAGAACAGAAAAATAGGAATGACTAATATGTATTTTCCCTTCAAAATCGGAGTATAATCATATTATATTACAAGTGAATTTACCAGTTTTTCACGTATAATTTCCTTATAGGCCTGTGAGATCGACCAAAAATCGTCCCGCGATCGACGCTTTGGGCATGCCTGCTCTATACTATAAGGTAAATTTGTGCTAGGTCTCGCCAGCACAGTCATTCTTCGTTCCGGGTTCCTCAGGACTCACGACCATATTTTACTGTATCACGACTCTGGGAGTTGTGCGGCTAATCGCTCCTCTATACGTCTTTACGGAGTGTTGTTTACTTAAGGGAAACTTCGAATATCGCTTTCTTCGGCCATTATGGATTCAGTCTTCTGGTGGGTTCTAGCTCAGAATTAACTTCTGAAATTGTAGATCTTTATATATAAATAAAAGTAAAAGTAAAGCTATCCCTGTACCAGGCCGTGAATGCCCATAGGGTTGTGAGACGTTGAGGGTCCCACATTATCAGACAATCGGCTCAAAGATGGCGGTAAGGTTGTCAGCCTTACGCTTTACTCTCCAGGAAAATTATTTAATTAATTCCTGATAATCATTTCTGTTAGAGGCTGAGTGAACCCCAGGGCCATAGTGTGTCTGGAAGGATTAGGTCAATTGAAAAAATCCAAAGACATAGGGACTTTAACGCGCGACCTTCCGGCTTGTAGCATAGCATATACATTCGGTAAGTCACCTTGGCCTGGGAGCCTGTCCATCCAAGATCTCTATATGCACTTGGCAACGCAGAGAAATGACGCAGGCAAACAGGTATATAAATGTTTCGAGTGTGATTCAAACCCACGACCCCAGCTCGAGTAGTCGAAGAAAATACGCGCCTTACACTGTAGGACAAATGTTATCGGCAAGTGTTCTAACGCAAATACAAACTTGAAGAAAGCAGTCTTCTGGGATTTGGCACCGTGTATATGTGCTTTCTTCATAGTCACCGCCGTGAAAGCCTCAAATCTTACAAATACAAACTTGTTTGTTGGTCGCTAAAGTGAATTTTACAGTCGATTCAGCCCCACTGGTTATATGAGACTGTCAACAAATCGAACAACAAAACATATTCTAAACTTAAAAGAACTGTATATGAATCAAATATCGTTTAATTTTTGATGGTGGCATTTCCTCCGGGCGGTGCACGTGGTAGCACGTTGAGGCACTATGCTGCTAGCCGGAAGGTCGCGGGTTTGGTTCCCAACGAAGTCATTGAATTCTGAATTGACTTAATCCCTCCAGCCACACTATGCCCCTGGGGTCGACTCAGCCTCTAACAGAAATTAATATCAGGAATCTTCCTGGGGGTAAAGGGCGACCGGCACGTAAGACTGACGACTTCACCGCCAATTGTGAGCCGATTGGCTAGAAAATGTGGGAGCCCCTGTGGGCCTCCACGGCCTGTTGCCTTTACTTCCTCCGTCCCAGATACAGTGGCTATACAACAGTCACTCCTTCTTTATGTTGCGTTGCACTGGATGGTGCCGTTTCTTTCGCACCGATTATACTGGTTCTATAGCTCCCATCTCCTAAATGAAATTATAGTTTAACTACGTCATTAACCGCGGTATCATAGAGCAGAAACGATTTTTTCGATATTTTTAATTTAAAGAAACAAGGCCATCCTTTGGGGATCACGAGAAATGAACATAGAGAAAACATTCGAAGAGATCTTCCGTATGTCTGTGGGTAGTGCATGGCTTGCTTTCAGGAAATTGCAGTTATCTGTTTGGGAAGAGCAGTCTCTCGTATCCTTCGCAAGGGGATACGTAAAGAGAGATTGCTCAAAAGTGAAGCTGTAACTGGCCGCGGGATTACACCGAAGACCACAGGTCTTGTGAATTGTGTTACTGAAGCCGGCTGTTGCATAGGGGCGTCGTTCTTCGAGAGTGACCTGTACGCGTTTCATAACATTTCGTAACCGCAGAAGAAACGAAAGTCCTATGCAATGTTTAGAACTGACGAACTTATATTACGAAAATTAGTGTCAAAGTCCTGTTCAAACCACAGGTCAGATAACAATAAATTATATACTTTTGTTTGAATAATTATTTTCTGAGGTGGATTTTTCAATTGACCTAATCCTTCCAGCCGCACTTTGGCACTGGGGGCGACTCAGCCTCTAACAGAAATAAGTACCAGGAATCTTCCTGACGGGTAAAAGGTGGCCGGCGCGTAAGGCTAACAACCTTACCGCCGTCTTTGAGCCGATTGTCATCCATCCGGTAGCCTTGCCAAGAATTCTTGGAAGATCTGAGTTTCTGTCTGCATTGATATTTAAGATTTTTATCTTATGTAGTGTGACTTCGTGTAACATGGTAGATAAGCATCACCGTTTCGAAGGAAAGTTCTTCCTCTGTCTTCAGGATTGGATAATTCAAAAAGTGATGAAGGTGAATGTGATGTTGGAATCAACACGTTCCTTCATAACATTGATACTGATCTGCCAGACTACACGGCATCACATCTCAGAACACTCTATGTAAATCTTGGCCTGGCGGAACCTGAAATAGAGGCTGCTGATCCACGAGATGAAGCTCAGTAACTTTCCAATTCGTGCAGAAACCATTCGCTACTCTCACTGACGCTATTAGATACTTGCTTCTGTTCACAAAATGAGCCCTCTCAAGTTGCTCAAGTTGAGCCCTCCCCTAGTGATACTTGGCCCAACATCAAACAGATTACCCTTGCCTGAGATCAAGAGCGGCCATGGCGTTCTTGAGTCTACTTTTAGCTTCCCACTTGAAGATGTTAAACTTTGTGGAGAGTATCGATATGTGGAAGTCGATAGCTGCAGGCACTTCATAACGCCATGTTGACTGAAGGAATACGTCTCCAATTGAAGGGTTTAGAGCAGGAGGATGTAGCTGCATTAAAACTTTCCATGCGATTTCTCTGTGTTCTTCATCCGTACACGGAGTGTAGCTGCCAATATACTGAACACGTCGTGAACAACCGAAAAAGGGTGGTTCTCGAGCTCGGAGATTGAACATATGTTTAGAAACTCCTTACATTGTATCCAATCTAATGTACAGCAGTTCAATGGTATATGTTAATATGTGTTTGCCTGATGATGGCCGTTAGTGGCTGAAACATGTAGCGAGACCATAGCTGGCGCTAACCTTGATTTTTTCTGTTTGTTGTGTTGTGACGGTCAATAAAAGAGTTGTAAATACTCAAGTTACAGTATGTTGTGAGATTATGTATTGTAACGTGAATACCCATTTCCAGGCTACAGCTCCGTAAACATGTTCCAACACCCAACAATAGCTGGACGTCATCTTTAGGCCACGCACGAAATACGCGCACGCAACACTAGAGGCAGCTGTGTTTTCCGTGTCCACGGTGACGTCACGCAGCGGTGGGTGGTGGTCACGTGACAAGTGTTTCCTGTGATTCGCGTCCGTTCCGCGGCTATACGTATAGGTGACAGAATTCTTTCGGTTGAGTGGATAATAGGGGCAGAAGCATACGAACAAGCAAGCAAGGAGACAGCCACGGGAAGTTCGTAGTTGCAGAAGAACTAGATGTGGGTATGTGAAGGCATAACATGTGATTAGAAGACTTTGTTTATGTGTAACATGTGGAGTGTGGGATTCAGTGGGACTGTTAAGAGTTCCCTTGTTATAAACCAGTGAAGACTGGTACAGTTAGAAGAGATTAGTGTGGAGTGAATGTAAATTGTGTAAAGCAGCAGTAGTGTAATAATTAATTGTAGTTACGACCTATAGGTTATCAATTAATCCAATTTTTTTTCTGTGGCGCTACAGCCCCAATTTGGGCCTAGGCCTACCTCCATGAAACTCTCCGTTTCACTTCGGTCAATTAATCCAATTACCATTCCGAAACCCGTTTACACTCACTGTGACACGTGACAGTGTTCTTTGTCTCCCGATCCGAAATACACGTCCAGCACACCCTGACTTCCCAGATTTCACTGTCCTGACAACAGAAGGAGAGCCTTGTTAATCACGAAGTTTATTGTTTCGTAATACTCTAAGTTGCTCACTTACCGCATGATTCCTAACTCAAAGCTTTCTCTCGTTCTGTTTTCAAAGATCTGAGGCCCTCACAGGGGTTGTTATAAAGAATTATACGGGGGTACAGTCAAAAAGTTCCCGGAATGGTGGTACAGCACTCTAATGGTAGGACATACGGCAACGCTTACCTAATCACCTTCAAAGTAGGACCCTTGCACGCACACACACTTGCTCCATTGATCCTGCTATTGTTGGAAGCAGCGGTGGAAGGTTTTTTTTGGAATCTTCCGGAGCTCAGCCGTCGCATTCGATTTGATGTCCTCCATGGTTGGGAAGCGTGTCCCCTTGAGGCCCATTTTCAGAGTAGGGAACAGCCAAAAGTCACTTGGAGCGAGATCCGGAGAGTACGGTGGTTGAGTGATGACAGGAATGTTTTTTCGGCAAGGAATTGCTGCACAACAAGTGATGTGTGGCTTGGTGCGTTATCGTGATGCAGAAACCCCTGTCCCTGCCACTTGTCGCGCTGCTTCCTCCAAACCGCATCGCGCAACCTCTGCAAAACTTGCACGTAGAAATGGCCAGTAACAGTACCAAATTCTTCCTCCAACTCCGCGATGGTTATTCTTCGATCACATCGAATCAGTTGTCGCACTTTTCCAATCATTTCTTCGGTTCTGGATGTCGAAGGTCTCCCGCTGCGCTGGTCATCCTCTAACGTCTCCTGCCCATTCTTAAACCGGGAAAACCAGTCGTAAACTGCGGATTTCTTTAGTGCAGTATTGCCGTAAATTTGCTGCAGGGCCAATAGCGTCTCTGAAGCAGATTTTCCCAATTTGCACATGAACTCGATGTTCGCACGCTGTTCCAACTGCTACATTGCGCCTGTAATGTGGTTATGCTAATTTGATAAATAACATAACTATGTATTGAGTTTTATGATGTTTAATAGTGTTTTATTATGTTAATTGGGCATAAGACATTGTGAGATGCTCTTGATACATAGCATAAAACGGTAGAATAGCCCTAATGTAAGCAAGTATGTTGCAACTTGAAAATGAGATCACGAGCTATGCACACGGCACTAAGAGTGACGTTATGGTTCCAAGAATTAGCTCGAATATACAGGGGCCAGGCTCTCCTTATAAGGAAATAGACGCTATAAAGTCACATGATTTTGCCACGCCCGAAGACAATAGTATATAAGGGCTGGCATTGGAAGCATTCGGGGATGTGATGTAAAAACTATAAAGATATAAAGTTACGTCGGAGAGCGTACCGCTCTCGGGAGTCAGGTGTTTGATTCCTGTTTTGTACTTATTTCATGTCTTGATCAAGTAAAGTGTTTGATTTCACCTCACAAGTTCGTGTCGGCTACTTGATTTCTTACACCCAAGTCCTCAAGGGGATCTTGCTTAGCTGCACGCCCAACGCTTCTGTTCACAACCGGCTATACGACTTCGGCAGGCAGAGTTCAACATCACAGCTGGCCAGTGCATCTCACCTGTTGGAGTAGTGCAATAACATCGCACCTGTGGTGATTCAGGCTAATCATCTTGTGGCAGCTAATACAGGTTACCTTCTACGTTCCAAGACGTAGTGACACACTCCTAACATCCTGAGTTCGCGTGTGAATCACCATCCTCACACACGCGAACGTAACCGAACTACATTACACGCCGAATGACCAACACTCGCATCTAATTCAAATGGAACAGTAACGACACTGCACACTGAAACCTGTCCAGACCTGTTGCGCCTGCGAGCAGACATGCTGAGGTTCTCACCACAACAGTGTGCGCGCTATCTTATTGCTCGTTCTCCATCTGCAAGGGAATTCCGGGAACTTCTTGGCTGCCCTACGTATCTTCGGAGATATAAGAGGCAAAAGGTTTTCTTTATGCTTAAGTAATTAAGCACTAAACCATGAAGACGTATAGGAGAGTGGATGTATAGATCCACGTATTCTTGATCTCGGCACTAGTAGCACCATGTAGTCCGCTGAAAGCCAATCGATGTTTCGGAGGAACTTATTGCCTCCGTCTTTATGGTTGAAGACTGAGCAAAGCAAGAAATCAGCATGAAGTAGATAGCAAGCAGAATTTCATGTTGGTCTCTAGGTTGGCTTATTCTTCACCCCAGAAGAAAGAGTCGACATGTTCCTCCGATATATCGGTCGACTTCAACGGAACCCATAGCGGTATATCCCAGACATAGAAGAACTCTTTGGTTGTATTATGTTCTGTCCCCGAAGTAAGAAATGTTATTCGAATCTCTACACAATTTGTTAAAATATTGTTGCATACGATCTTGATGTTAGCGTCTTGCAGAGCAGACATCATTATATAAAAGTGTCTGAATGCATTATGTATGTAAAGTAAATGTACGGTAAAGTTGTCGCTATGCTTAATTAATCACTGCGACATGAACGAGCGTTTTGGAGAGCAGACATAATTATATAAAAGTGTTTAAACTCCTTATGTATGCAAGTAAAGGTAAAGTTCGCCGGCGTCCCACCGCGACGGCCCGGGTTCGATCTCGGGTCTGGATAAGTGGGATTTGTGGTGGACAAAGTGGCTCTGGGGCGGGTTTTCTCCGAGTATTTCGGTTTCCCCTGCCAATCTTCATTCCACCAAATTTTCCATCATCATAATCACCCGGGACAGGCTACAATAGGCCAATCAGTGGCCGCCGTGCCAATTGGACCCAGTTGAACTCCACCCCCACTAAGCAAATTAAAAAACAGATAAAGTTGTCCCTGAAAAACTCCGTGGCTGTAGTCCGCAAGCGAACTATACCGACCGACTGACCACCGCTTGTCGGCGAAGTTAGCACCAACTTTAGCGGATAAGGGTGTCGCGTGGTCAACGCGACAAATCCTCACGGCCGTTAATTAATTAATTAAGCACTGCGCCATGAAAGAGTATGATGACGTTAATGTATAGACCCACATTTTCTTGACATTATCACTAGTGGGAGGTAAGTGGTCAGTTCCACGCCCGGGCACTTTACCCCCAGGGAAAGTGCCCCAGGTACCCATTGGATAGGATGCTGGGTGGACCCCAGAGCCGGTCTGGACGACGTGGAGAAGACAAAATTCGTGGCCCTACTGGCACTCGACCTCGTACCTCTTGGTCATCCATCCCGTAGCCAGTCTATACTGACAGCGTTATCCCGGCTCACGATTATATATATATATATAATCATTTTTGAAGTTACGCTATTTTCGCACGGAATCCCTTCAATTCTGTCATATAAGCACCCAAGTAGCTTGAATAACCGCCAAATGGAAGCCTAGCCAAATGAAAAATCCACAAATAATATTGTAACATGTCTGCAGAAGATACGCAACGGCTTAGGCCTGCCAAGACGAGCCAGAGCCTACATGAAAAGGATGCTTAGACGGGTGAGACATCTTGACTCTAAGCTGTAGACAGTGCTTGTAGAGCGCGGCGTGGAAGGGTCCCAAGAGCGATGGCTGGAACTTCTGGAAGCAGACACATCGAATTGAAGTAACATGATACGCGTTAGGGACCGCCTCTGTGGTCTAGTGGTCACATTTCCTGGCTTCAGATCCAGAGGTTCGGGTTCGATTCCCGGCGCTATCGGATTTCCTGAGAAATAGTGGGTCTGGAACGGGGTCCACTCAGCCTCGTGAGGATAATTGAGGAGCTACTTGAATGGAAAAGTAGCTGCTCCAGTCTAGAAAACCGAAATTAACGGCCGTGGGGATCCGTTGCGCTGACCACGCGACACCCTCTATCCGCTAAAGTTGGTACTAACTTCGCTGACAAGCGGCGGTCATTCGGTCGGCGTAGTCC
This sequence comes from Cryptotermes secundus, assembly GCF_002891405.2. Lineage (NCBI taxonomy): Eukaryota > Metazoa > Arthropoda > Insecta > Blattodea > Kalotermitidae > Cryptotermes > Cryptotermes secundus. The sequence continues at coordinate 27,410 of NW_019725004.1, read as the reverse complement.
GCTCGCGGACTAAAACCACGGAGTTTGTTTTGATACAAATTAGGTCTACTTCAATGTGTCATGGTTAGCTTCTAATTTGGATGGTTCCGGTTTCGAACCTCGCTCAGAAGGAGGATCTAAAAGTTTGTGGCAGTGGTACATTAGTACAAATATTACGTTTCGTTCTGCCTTTATCCAGAAACACCGTCCTGTTTATATTACAAAACACAACGTGACACAACGCAGTGACATTAAGGGTACAAGAGATTACAGTCCTTTACGCCGGGGTATGTGGTTCGAAGCAAAAAGGTAAAGAATAGCAAATGCGTAATGCAAGACGATAAAGTAAACGTGCACGAAAAAATTAGAGAGGACGGAAAATTTTATGAGACGAAAATTAATTATATTCACGCAAAAGACGGAGGGTTACCGTTTAAAACATTACTCAATCATAATAAAATTTAAAAGAAATATCAGATTTCCATAAGTCAGACTACGAAAAAATGGATTGGTTATTGAAACATAACAGCCCTCTGTTATGAATATGCCTCATACATTTGTCCCTGTGTTTAACTAATTAAGCACTACGTCATGAAGGCGTATGAGTGAGCGAATTTATAGATCCACATTTTCTTGATCTCGGCACTAGTTGGAGGTGAGTGGTCAGTTTCATGCCCCGGCCAATCTACCATCAGGGAAAGAGCCCCCGGAACCCATTCGATAGGAGGTTGGGTGGACCTCAGAGCCGGTGTGGACGATTTGGAGAAGAGAAAATTCTTGACTCGAACTCCAACCTCTCAGTCGTCCATCGCATAGCCAGTCGCTATTCCGACTGCGCTACCCCGGCTCTTATGTACGTATATTCCTCATGTAAATACAAAACATACATACCTAACTACCTACCTACCACTCGGCGCTACAGCCCTGGGTGAGCCTTGCCCTCCTCTACACACAGTCCCTTCTGCTCTCTGTTCCTCATCTTCTCAATCCATCCTTTCACCTTCACCTTCTTCAGGTCACTTTCAACATCGTCTGGCCATCTCATCCTGGGTCTTCCTTTACTTCTTTTGTAGTGTATCATTTCTTGGGCCACTTCCTGCACCTTTCCGGGTTGCAGCATTGTGCGTACATTCCAAGTTGCCATCACAACATCACTGTTCCTTGTTCTTTGCTTGGTCCGTTTCCCATATGTTCCACTTATCCGAGGCTGGTTGTTAGGTTTCTGAACAAAATTCTTTTCACAGGATGAGGTTGCCAGCCTCATGCCCAACCCGCAACCTGGAGGACCAGGGTATCTCTCTTAGTCTGGACTCTACCCTTTGACCTTTCCGGCATGGGTGATCCTACCGGTCTCCAGGTCAGAGTCACGCAAGCCCCACCACGACAACAAGATGGAGACAACAATACAGTTAACGTGTAGATTTAAAAATGCATCAAATTTAATTAGCACGTAAACAATTTGAAATACTAATGACAAATCAAGACTTAGTCTGCAATAAGTGAATGTCAGAGGCTAATGAGATAAGAAAAATTGCAGAGAACTTCTTTGGAGAGTAAATAGAATACAAGTTTCCAGTCATAATTATTTTGTATGTTGAAACTTGATAATAGCCAACACAGAGATTTGAAGACAAGAACATTATTCAGCCAACCAAGACCACAAAACTACTAACAAGTGTCACTGACAGATGGAGAGACAGAAAAACTTGCAGGCTAATTATTAAATACTAGTGTGACGTCCGTTGAAATTTCAGCTGAATATCTTATTTCAATGGTTTCTCCGTAGGTACACTAATTATTAAATACTAGTGTGACGTCCGTTGAAATTTCAACTGAATATCTTATTTCAATGGTTTCTCCGTAGGTACACTAATTATTAAATACTAGTGTGACGTCCGTTGAAATTTCAACTGAATATCTTATTTCAATGGTTTCTCCGTAGGTACACTAATTATTAAATACTAGTGTGACGTCCGTTGAAATTTCAACTGAATATCTTATTTCAATGTTTTCTCCGTAGGGTACGATCCTTAATGAGATCGGGTTAACATAGCTCACATCAAATGACCTTTGTACATTCGAGTGTGAAGTATTCAATGCGCTGAGGACATTGAACGGTTAACGTAATCTGCCAAATGCTGAGATTAATTTCTTCTTCTGTGAACTCAAACAAACTGTTTTTACTGCTAGTGGGGTGGTACTAAGTCCCTTGTACTGCGGTCACTTCTGCCCTATTGTACCAGCCCCAGATGATAGGTGAGGGTGATTGTGAGGCAATTAGTGGAATGAAGATTGGCAGGGGAAACCGAAGTATTCGGAAAAAAAACCTGCCCCAGCGCCACTTCGTCCACCACAAATCCCACTTGACCAGACCAGGGATCGAACCCGGGCCGCCGCGGTGGCAAGCCAGCGAGTGACCGCTTGAGCTATGGCGCGGCCTACCAAAGATAAGTGCCTACATTAAACTTGCTTTTATACGTAATATGTTACTCCATTTATATTCTGATTCATGATGTATAGTACCACCAAGCTATACGTTCTTCGCAGTAATTCATAGGCTACCGGTAATTTCGTTGGAAGTAATTTTGTGGGGGGAACAAAACTCTGTCTTGGGACTGAAGTGGAAAATTGAGGGGGGCGGTAGTATTTCCCGTAGACATTACTGTTTCTGTCTGACCGCAGAGTGTACTCTTGAACAAAGGTCCATTAGGGATACATCTTGAAAACAAATATCCACTTGGAAAATCATCAAGGGCTTAATATGTCATTTTGGACTCTACAAGAACGGAGCGCATTAGCAGATGATACTTCTGTGTTGTTAGGTAGGCTTACGTGTCGTGTAGGGTTTCCATCACTGAAGCATGTACTGTGCACCAGGGGTGCGCAAACGTTTCAGAACGGGGCTACAGTGGCAAATTCCAAGCTCATTCGAGACCAGTGACCGCCTCTGTGGTCTCGTAGTCACAAATCCTGGTTACAGATCCAGAGGTCCGGGTTTGATTCCCGGCGGAACCAGATTTTCTGAGAAATAGTGGGTCTGGAACGGGGTCCACTCAGCCTCGTGAGGATAATTGAGGAGCTATTTCAATGAAATTGCGGCTCCGGTCTAGAAAACAGAGATTAACGGCCGTGGGGATTCGTTGCGCTGACCACGCGACACCCTCTATCCGCTAAAGTTGGCACTAACTTCGCCGACAAGCAGCGGTCGCTCGGTCGGTATAGTTCGCTTGCAGACTGCAGGCCACGGAGTTTGTTTCATTTTGTTGTCAGTCACTATTGTATTTGTTTGTATTTAAATGAATTAATTAATATGTGTATACGGTAGTGTGGGGGCACGCGGTAGCGTATCTGGTCGAGGCATTATGCTACAAGGCGGAAGGTCGCGGTTTCAATTCCCGATAATGTTACTGAATTTTTCATTTGACCTAATCGTTCCAACCGCGCTATGGCCCTGGGGTCGACTCAGCCTCTAACAGAAATGAGTACCAGCAATCTCCCTGGGGGTAAAAGGCGTTCGGCACGTAAGGCCGACAATCTTATCGTCATCTGTGACCTGAATGTCTAGAAAATGTGGGAGCCTCGACGTCTCAAAACCTTATGGGCCTCCGCGGCCTGTTACAGGGAGAACTTTACTTTTTCTATTACTGTAGCGATGCTTTACATTACGTAACCTGCGACGAGTGAGTATTGAACTCAACTCCGTGTTTATCGAACAGTTAGTAAGAACTTGGAGCTTTTTATCGGACGAAACTCTAAATTTTTAATCAATCTACGACTTGTTACAATTTCTTTCTGTGTGTTCAGTTATCAATTGTATAATCAGCGTCTCTCGGTTCCCAGACCCTGTTCGCTTGATTTCCTTTACAACTCTGCTTCCGTCGCGCGATTATTCCTCCCTCGTGGCGCAACGGTGGCGCCGAAGCGACGGAAACGTCGGGAGCGTTGAATGAGCTTGGAGACGGAAGGGTTGGGGGTATGGGGAGGTCTGGAAACTATGGACTCCGGTTGTCATAGAAACTGTCCGTTTTCACTATAACGTCATAGACACTTCTGTCTTCTTCTTTCCTTTCCGGAGATAGAACAACCATCCGATAAATATACAACGTGAAACTTTCCGACAGATCTGCATTGTTATCTCAGGAGTCACATAAAACCGGCAGAGTCAAACTTATATTATGTAAATTAAATACTTTACGAGTGTTCGGATAGTACATATTATATATACATTTTGGGTACATGTTGCAGTATCAGTAGTTAGGGCAATTGAAGCATCCAAAGTGGCAAAGGACGCATTTCGAAAATACGCGAATCTAAAAATGAACCATACTTTTCTCTCTTGTTTTGTGTAATGTATTTGCAATTAATTGTATCGTTAACTCTGTATTTAACTTCCACTTTTCTGAAAATAACCAATGGACCCTGTAGATATGAATTCCTTTTTACGGCCAAAATTTTAATCATGCACTTAGATATATGTAGCCGGGTTAGCGCATTCGGCATACGGACTGGCTGTTTGTTAGACCGCCGAGGGGACGGATTTCGAGTCCCGGTAGAGGCAGGATATTTCTCTTCTTCATGTCGTCCAGACCGGTACCAGGGCCCACACAGTCTCCTATTCAATGGGTACCGTAGGCCCTTTCCCGGGAATAAAGCGGCCGGGGCGTGAAACTGATCTCTCACCTCCAAATAGCAGCGAGGTGAAGAATACATGGGTCTATATATACACTTCCCCATGCGCCTTCATGGCATAGTGCTTAATTAGTTGAGAACGTGGACAGTAATTTTTTCCTTACTGTATAAAATATTTTATATTGAGAATTATAAAATTTTCCCTTAATTGGGATATTTTGTTCTTACGAGCGACTGCCTCTTTCAGAAGTGGTTACCAGTGAACATTAAAGCGCAAAAGTGCGTGTTTATCACGGCTTCGTGTCATTATTCATAAATATTTGCTGACGTCACATCCGTGTAAACGAGAGCACAGCAATGCCTCGCCGTCCGCGGATTTCTCTTTGTGTCCAGGTTCATAAACTGCTGTATCTGCTTTCATGTATCCGCGGTTTATGATTTGCCGACACTACACTACACCTGTAGTGGCAAGATACACACAGTCCATATCCCTGCACCCGGTTTATATGTTTAATTTCAAAATTATCTTCTAATTTCCGCCTGTTTGTCTATTCTGTTTGAGAATCCCACTGAAACTGGGTATGCGGTCCGGCCTAAGCTTTTGGTGAGTGTTAACGTCGGAACCGGTTCCACTAACTCCAAATTTTTTCATAAAGACTTGGTCTTACTAAGCGCCATGGGCCGCGCCACAGCTCAAGCGGTTAGTCGCTGGCTTCTCACAGTGGCGGCCCGGGTTCGATCCCGGTTCTGGTCAAGTGGGATTTGTGGTGGACCGTGTGGTTTTCTCCGAGTACTTCGGTTTCCCCTGCCAATCTTCATTCCACCAATTGCTCCACAATCACCCTCACCTATCATCTGGAGCTAGTACAAGAAGTGGCCGCAGTACAAAGGACTTAGTCCCACCCCACAAGCAACAAAAAAATAGTAAGCACCATATTTTATATAAACTTATCCCCTGAGATTGGCAAGAGACTGCTGTATTTGAAGCACACTTCTGTACTTGACATTCTCACGGCAATGACTCTGAAGATTGGAGTTTTCTGAGACGTAACATGCGGCCTGTAATAATAGGGGCTTTGCATTTCCTAGAATATAAGATAAAGGACTACGTGGCTTTAGTCCGCAAGCGAACTCTACCGACCGAACGACCGCCGCTTTTCGGCGAAGTTAGTGCCAAATTTAGCGGATTGAGGGTGTCGCGTTATCAGCACAACGAATCCCCACGGCCGTTAATCTCAGTTTTATCGACCAGAACCGCTACTTTTCCATTCAAGTAGCTCCCCAGTTATCCTCACGAGGCTAAGTAGACCCCATTCCAGAACTACTACTTCTCAGAAAATCTGGTAGCAGCGGGAATCGAACCCGGGACCTCTGTATCTGTAGCCAGGAACTCTGACCGCTAGACCACAGAGACGTTCAGCATTTAAGATGTTATTACTAAAAGCGTTATATAAATATTACATAAATGACCGTCTCCGCTTAACGGGTTAATTTGAAAAAGGCGGACAAAGGGGGCTAGCGTCTATGCCCAGGCCAGGGGCTTGAACGCCCGTAAGCCTCATGTTCCCTAGCAGGAGGTACTGGCATCCTGACATCGTGCAGCAGAATCTGACACGTGAATATTTTGTAAAATATATGCAAGTCCTCGTTTGTGAGATAAGCGAGTATTGTCACGCGTATGGGTATGATTATAGACGGGCGAATGGATTTATTGTCCGCTTATACACATTACTCGCAACTATAAGCAATTACAACGCTAGTTTCACGCCCCGGTCACTTTAAACCCAGGGAAAGAGCCCGGTACCCACTGAATAGGAGTCAGGTTGGGCTCTACAACCGGTCTGGACGGCGTGGAGAACAGAAAATTTTTGACCATACCGGGATTCGAAATTCAACCTCCCCGTCGTCCAGCCTTTAGGCCAACGGCTATACCGAATGCGCTATCTCGCGTCTTGATATTTTCGTAAGAATATGGAAATGTTGGTGTCGGTGTATTGACTTCCGGTTGTCAGGAGAAACTTTACTCAAAATTCCGATATAATTAATTCAAGTTGTTTTTTGTCGTGTTGAGAATAGTGACTACCGAAACTTCTATAAATTATGTCTTAAATTTGTACAAAATATCATTAAAATATTTGAAGTTTATAAAATAGCTCTATACTTCTTTTAACTTTTGTTATAACCTTTCATTTTCTGTACATTCATACAAATGAGCGCCTGTACTAAAAGTTTATAATTAGATTTGATAAAAGCTTCAGCTCTATGAAGGAACTCTGGTATGCATGTCCTTCCGCTTGGATATGTTGGACTACAGTTAAAAAGAATTACTGGAGAATTAAGACTTAAGACCTTAATGATGAATGAAGAATACAGACTGCCATGATGGGCGAGGTTAGTGACTGCCAGTGCAGTGATGACTGATCATCACATCATCACCGGTTGGAAGAGATTTCAACCTGGATACAACATCTTGGCCCCACTTCTTTGCAGCCGAACTATGGCGTGTAAAGTATTCCGTATCATGCAACAGTCTGAGAACAAATGAGGCAAGGAAAAAATGACGAAAATAAAAAGAAAGAGAAAAGGAAGAAAGAAAACGGTGGCCGCGTGTCAGAAACACGAAACGTTTTCACCCTCTAAAACACCTGTAATCGAGTGTTCGAATCGCACTTCAGGCATAGATGTCTGTCTGAGTTTATTTTGTGTTTGTGTTTTCCTGTGTAGGTAGAGGCTGATCTCCAATGCAAGGAATCCTACCGACTGTCTGTAAGATTTATAGTTTCAGGTCAGTTCTGAATGGGAAGAGACCAGAGAGCCTAATCCGTCAAGGTAGAAGAAGAAGAAGAAGAAAGAACAAAGGAAAGGATAGAAAAAGAATATAGAAAGTAAGAAAGAAAAGAAGAAGGAAAGCGATAGGACTACCTCATATATCACAATTTCCGATTTAGTTTCGTTACAAAATTATTGCTATGAGGATTTCCATTTCGTACAGATATTCGCGTCTCGGGTTTAATGCGGGCTTATCACCTTTCACTTGGAACCTGGAGGCAGCGATGCGTGAGTCATATAATTTTAATGTCCCGAAAGCTGCTGATAGCCTGGATCCATGCCGTAATAAACCGAGAAGCTGCTGGTCTTAAGAGAAACCCATAAAATCGCTTTATGGCTTCTATATTCTGACAAGTCCCCCCCCCTCTCCAGACCGCTGAAACTAAGTGATGGGGACGACCACAAAACTAAATTTCTTTCTTTGAATTCCTGTTTCTCGTCAGTTTTACGCTCTGCCACTCCCGAAGGGCAGGAGAGGGAACGGTAACAACATTTTCAGAGTTTCTTTGAGTATCGAGGACACGTGGAAGGGGAGAACGGGGTAATTCAAGTTTCGGAACTGCTTAAGAGATTTTTTTATGGACCAAAACCGAATTAATGCAAAGAGAACAGAAATTGGGTTCCATTGCAAGTTCGGGGATTCCCCTCCCCCGCGGTAACTCGGAAAGTTTCCTGCTTTTTAAGCCCGAGGAAAATTATTCACTTTATTATAGAGATCGCTGATGTTCATCTACTTCTAAATTAGAACATTTCACTTCCCTGAAGAGAGGCAAGATGGGTCTGCCAGTAAAATGCTGGCACGCGGGACGGGCAGCCGCGGTTCAATTCCGACATTTGCTTTCGAATTTCTTCATCATCACATTCAGAATGGCTCTTGTCTGCACTCACTCTGCTGTCTAGTCATTCCTCTTATTCTTATTTTTATCCTTTCTCTTCAGCTCTACAGCCGTTCGTGGGCTTTGGCTTCCTTCACAATTTGCCGCCAAGTATTTCCTTCCTGTGCAGAAATGAAGCTGATTGCTCACCCATTAAGTTGTATCCAGTTTCGTATGACACCCAGAAACGTCCTAATTAAAGAGAAAAAATACGAAAACTGTTCCGTTTCATAAACAAGAACAGTAAGTGGACTCTGGCTTATATTATTGTGGCGTGTAGACCCGTTGCTAAGCGAGGACTCTGTAAACAACGCACGTTTCTAGGCAGCGGATTGATAAACACGTTCCTGCGGCAATGAATACGCACGCAAGAATATAGTTACGTTGGAAACGGTGTTTCCTACTCGGTCCATGCAAAGGGGTTATGAGGAAGACAAGTGGGGCGACCAAGGTAGTTGAGAGTTCAGTTCTGCATTGGAGGCTGAGAAGGGATAGCGCTACAGTTCTGTTGACAGTGCAGTTGTGGAATATTCGCCGGGCGGTAACGACATGAGCACAGAAGCTGAAAAATCTTCATTGTTGGAACTGTTACCAGGCAACTGTTAGTGAAGAACTGCAGGCTAGAAAAGACTAAGCGCGTAGTGATTCGTAAATTGTGGAAATCATCCATAGCTCTTTAATAACTTGTAGTGCCGAGTGGTGTGTATAAGTCGTCAATATATCCATTCACCAATCCATACCCCGTCTATAGTCACCCTTACACGTGACATTATTATTATTACACATTTATTATACATAATATGCAGAATCTGCAATAAATATATATGTTCAATAAGTATTGGCTCGTGAATGAGTTATGCCCAGTGGCATAACTCATATACGTTCTCTCTGCTCGCTTAGATATAATTTTAATTTTTGTATTGGGGTTTTACTCAGGCCTGCCTGGTAGAGTTGGGACGGTATATCTTTTCAGTCTATTTGTAGTTTGGCTATTGTCTAGTAGGTTCACTGCTAGTGCATTTGTGCGGTTTTCTAATTTCCTTAAATTTTTGCTATTCCACTTCTTATTTCACGGAGCTCTGTGTTCATTTGTAGATCTGCATGGATCCTGTGCTTGTTTACGTACCAAGTTGCGTTCAGAATGGTTCGGAGAGTCTTGGGTTGAAAGCCCTGGAGGATTTCGATGTTGAAGTTGGAGGCTGTCCCCCCACAGCTGACTACCATAGGCCCATATGGGTTTGAGTACTGCTTTGTATAGGAGGAGTCTGCTTTCTATTGACAGTGTTGATCTTCCGAGTAGCCACTGCATTTGTTTCGCTTTTAGTTTGAGCTGTCTTCTTTTGGTTTGATGTGCTTTGCCCATGTCAGTTTTCTATCGAGATGCATGCCCAGTTATTTCACTTCATTTTTCTGGGGTAGATCAACATTGTCCTTCTGCACTGTCGGAACGGTTTGGTTGCGTAGGGAGAATGTTAAATGCGTGGGTTTGGATTGATTTATTTTAATTCTCCACTTCTTCGCCCAGTCGTAGATCTTATTGATGGTGGCTTAGAGTTTCATTGAGGCTATCGCCGACATTACCATTATTATTATTATTTATGCTGTCATGAGCACAATAATGAACCCCCGGTTCTTCAGAAATTCTTGTATATTTGAGCAACTCTGAGATTCTCAAGACGACTCTGGCCGTGGCCTGTAGTCCGCGAGCGAACTACACCGACCGAGCGACCGCCACTTGTCGGCGAAGTTAATACCAACTTTAGCGGATAGAGGGTGTCGCGCGGTCAGCGCAACGGATCTCCATGGCCGTTAATTTCGGTTTTCTAGGCCGGAGCCGCTACATTTAATGAGCTCCCCAATTATCCTCACGAGGCTGAGTGGACCCCGTTCCAGACCCGCTACTTCCCAGTAAATCTGGTAGCGCCGGGAATCGAAGACGGACCTCTGGATCTGTAGCCAGAAACTCTGACCACTAGACCATAAAGGCGGTATGCAGTTATTATTATTATCATCATCATCATCATCATCATCATCATCAGGGTTAATTCATACACTTACATTTCGGTTTTCTACCATAGTGAGTCTATTGATACTGTGTTTTGCTTTGGTCAGTTGTAAACTGGAGTATGCTTTGTAAGATTTCAGGTTTTCACGGCGGTGACTATGAAGAATGCCGTCTTCTGGGATGTGGCTCCGTGTAGATCTTGTCTGAACCGACGTTTCGGAGGAAGATGGAGGCGATACTCTCCTCCGAAACGTGGATTCACACAAGACCTGCACGGTGGCACAGCCAAGAAGACGGAATGCTTGGAGTATGCCTCTGTTGCAGTTACTGAGCCCAGTAAGTTTGAGCTGCGTTCCGTTACGAGTAAATTTTATTATTGTCCAGTCTAAATTCGTTACTTGTCATTTTTTAGAAATGTCATGCGTGCTGCTTAAATGCTACTGAAATGTCTGTTCTTCTCAACCCGAGTTGCACATCGCGTACGAGGGTCTCCACTCTCATTACTTTGTAAAATATCAAAGATGTCGCTTTCTTTATTTGCCCTGTTAATATTTTGTTCAACTCCCTACATACCCCTTCCCCTTCCCCCACAACGCAGAAAGACCAGAAATAATGACCTTACAAGACATGTTATCGAACGATCGCTAAGTTCCACGAGACTTTTGAGGAGATGCGTTTTACCTGCAAGGTCACTGCAGTGAGCGCAACAAACTAGAGGCTTCGACAACTAGGAACATGGCGGCAACGTCAGAAGCATTCACGTATTCAGTTATCATTATTATTATTATTATTATTATTATTTCTTATTATTTTTTTATCCTCTGACACGGGTAATGCTTCCTACCGTTCAGTCCAGAACCATCTGTCCTCTCGTCTGCTGTCTAAAAACATAGAAATTAGAATATAGAAAACTATAATTTTGCCTGTGGTTCTGTATGGTTGCGAAAGTTTGTCTCTGACTTTAAAGGAGGAACATACTGAGGGTGTTTGAGAACAGGGTGTTGAGGAGAATATTTGGACCTAAGAGAAATGAATTGACAGGAGGTTGGAGAAAACTGCATAATGAGGAGCTTCATAACTTGTACTCTACTCAAAGTATAATTAAAATGATCAAGTCAAGGAGGATCAGATGGGCAGGGCATGGAGCACGAATGGGGGAGAGGAGGAATGCATGTGGGTTGTTGGGGGGAAAGACGGATGGAAGGAGACCACTGGGAAGACCAAGACGTAGGTTGGTGGTTAATATAAAAATGGATCTTAGAGAGAGAGGATGGGATGTTATGGATTAGATTGATCTGGCTCAGGATAGGAAACAGTGGAGGGCTCTTGTGAACAAGGCAACGAACTTTTGGGGTCCATAAAATGCTGGGAAGTTCTAGAGTAGCTGCACAATTGGCGGCTTCTCAAGAAGGGCCCAGCTCCATGAGTGAGTGTTATTTGTTTTTTATTTATCCTCTAACTCATGTTTTAAATCAGGATATATTTTACTTAGATCTATTTAAGATAAGTAACATTTAACTTTCTTTACTAAGGCAGTTTATGAGAAATATCTTACATATTGCATTGTGAAGAAGGAAGTCCTCTCTTCTCCATGAGTCGAGCTGCGAGCAGCTCGTCTTGTTGGTTTTGGTACGAAAAACTACCGTTTCATTTCATTCTTTGCATTTTATTTTTCATATCAGTCATATCTTAAGCAGTTAAAATATTGCACTTGACAGTAACTGAATTTCAATGAATTTTTGTAATCGATTTGTACAGTTTTGTCTACAAATCGCGATTTTGTTTTTCTTGTATTTTTAAGTTCAATCATTCATAACATTTTAATATACAAAATGAAAGACCTTTTTAGCTGATCCGATACGAGATACTGCATTACTATAATATCGATCTCCTGAACAGGCATCGGACTCCGTTCTGGAAATATTGTGGACATTGGTTCCAAAAAATGAGAGAGAATGTGGATCTATACATCCACTCCCCCATACGCCTTCATGCCAAAGTGCTTAATTAGTTAAGCACAGGGACAACTTTACCTTTTTTACTTTCACTGATCGAAGATACTGTCTTCCTCGTCGCATATTTGATTTCACATGACCCTGGAAAGAGATTTCAGCGTGAATGCCATTGCATGATATCAGCACGGGCGACAGCTGATGCAGTCACGGTAAATTTATCTAACGACTGACGTCACGTAGCTGCTGATGGAGCTATATGAACGGAGAATTTTAAATGATTTGGGATATGCGGTATAAGCATTTGCAATGTTCTGTTTAACTGCGCCGCTGCAATAGTCCAGCCTAACGACGTTATTGCCTAGTCTACGTAAACTCTATGTCCTAGTGACGTGTGACTGGCTTATAAGAAATTGACACGAACGCACAAGCGATGACAGGTAACCTATATCCTAAACAAGACAAATGGAAACGGAAGTGCTCTTTTAACTATATGTTGCTATGCGACTCCACCTTTCGGCTTATTGGCTGTAGACATCAGCGCTCTCACGGGCTACGTAACTTGTCACGATATATCAACGTATATATAAAGTGGTAAAAAAAAGATAAAGCTATCCCTGTAACAGGCCGTGGAGGCCCATAGGGTTGTGAGACGTCGAGGCTCCCACATTTTCTCTACACAGTCGGCACACAGATGGCGGTAAGGTTCTCAGTCTTACGCGCTGGCAGCCTTTACCCCCGGGAAGATTCCTGGTACTCATTTCTGTTACATGCTGAGTCGACCCCAGGGTCATAGTGCGGCTGGAAGGATTAGGTTAATTGAAAAATCAAATGACCTCAACGGGACTCGAACCCGGCTTGTAGCATAGTGCATCAACCAACTACGCTACCGCTTGCCACCCATACAAATTGGTAAAATTAGTATATGAAGTTTGTTCGATACAATAAGGCTGCGGTGGATTGTGTGACAGCTGATTTTCTCTAAATGCTTCAGACTAACTACAAGGGACAGACAGACATATAAATCAATAACTGCAGAACTTCGTTGAGATCCAATATAGATTTCCAATATCTGAAAGTTGTAAAACAAAACTTAAAAAGAGTTTCTTCCTACCGGCTTTCTTGTAGTTCTCTAAGAAACTAGAATCCAGAGTTTCAACAAGGCTAACATAAAATGACGTCACTGCAATCAATCCTGAGTCGATTCCATAAGGCAGTCCAGTCTCTTAGTTTGGGACTGTTCCCAAGCGCTCACGGGTTAGGAGGCAAAGTGCTCTTCTCCGTAATGAATGGCCATGAGTGCTGGAACCGGGGATTTAATATTATTTCATATGTACTAATAAATCACAATCAATATTGTGGCGTGCGCCAGGAAGGCCAGACTGTAGAATGTCCATTGATAGTCAACGGTTAGCAATTCCTATGCAACGAAATATAAAAAGACCGTTGCCTAGGGAAGTGCTTAAGCAACACAGACCGAACTATTGAGTTCCCACAGTAACGAATGCGCAACAATAGGGCGTCCATTGCTAGCCACTGCATGGGTAGACACGCCTGACAACAATACATGATGTCCGTTGCCAAGTAGCAAGAAAAATTCTTGACCCTATCGGGATTTGAACTCGGTCATCCAGCCAGTCGCTATACCGACTTCGTTATCCCGGCTCCAGAGAGACGTATGTTACCTTCACTAAGTCATCAGCCAAGGAGGCCAAACATCACTCCTTTGAGACCTTGGAAAAACCGTAAACTTAGGATGACTGATCGGGACAGTTTACTGAAAGCAAATAAGGACACACGCTGTGTGTTCAGAGGCAGCTGCTCCAGAATTTTCAAGACGCAAGATGGGTTGACTTCATGCCCTGTCCTCGTCTTGAATATTGCTTGCCTAACAAAAGAAGAATTCCACGTCATGAAAAGCATACTTCAAAACATTGAAATATCGTACGTAGAAACGTTACGTGTGCACAGTGATGTTTGAAGAGTTGCTTTCATCTCAGCTTACTGTAAGACAGTCTAACAAAAATCACAATTTAAATTTTGTTTCATTGAACTGGACTGGAATTGTATACCAAGGATGGACGATACAGCTTAAATATTGTTTATTATACAGGCTATTCATTCATTCATGTTCAGGACTCCGGCTTCGGCTACAAATTTAACACTTTACGACCTCTTTATGTCATCTTTGATCCAGAACATATGCATGTAGCCTAATAGAATCTAAGCGTCACAATAGATCTACGCTATGAACTTGTATACGCTACAAAGGCTACTGCAGTTCAGTTACCGAAGTCTATCGGGTCGCTCCCCTATCTACGTAACATACTCTTTACATGCTTGGGGGTAAGATAAGAAGGAACTGGTTTTATGGTGCAAGGTCATAAACAAGACAACAGTAGTTAACAGTGAAATACTTAAGCGCTCCTGCACTGCAGTTATAAATTGTATTAATATCCTCTGTCCTGTTGAACTTGAGCATTGAGGGCACAAAGGAGTTGTCTTCTTGGCCTTAATATTCCGTACCCCAAAAGAACATATTTGCGCCCAGTTCTCACAAGAAATCGGAGAAGTCTCTTCAGTTGCTGTGTAAGCTACGGTCCTGTTTCACAGATCCTTTTGTCTGCTAACCCCTTTTGGTGAGACTCAAACCATAGCCAACAGCATTAGATATAAAACAGATATGAGGTAAATATGAGAATGTGACACGGAGAAGTAGGAACCGGGATAGTGCAGTCGGTATAGCGACTGGAAATTAGTTGGAAGACCGAAGGGTCGAACTTCGAATCCCGGTGAGGGCATGAATTTTCACTTCTCCATGTCGTCCCGACTGGCTCCAGGGTCCACCCCATCCAATGGGTACCGCGGACTTTTTCCCCAGGGGTAAAGCAGCAGGTGGTGAAGCTGACCACTCACCGCCAACTAGTGCCGAGATCAAGAAAATGTGGATCTATACATCCACCGTCCCATACGCCTTCATAGTAATTAGGTAAGCACTGGGACAACTAGCTTTTCTTAACTTACACCCAGCAATACCAACAGGAGGGGCGCAAGAACTGCTGACGTGAGCGGTACGTGAGAAAGGGTCCTCGATCTGCGTATAACCTAAATATTTTTTTTAAAATCTGCAGATATTGTTAGAACTTTTTAATGATGTAAGACGGCCGTGTGAACTCTGAATTTATCTTTTGGTATGATGTGCTGTAATAGATGAACCACTGGGGTTAGACGTGTGGAATGTCGTACGGAGATAGGTCATGGACGTTCCCATAAAGTCTATATTAAATACTGCTTCCAAGTGAACAATAAGGAACCTCGTCAATGTTCGAATATATGGTGTTATGTATGATAAATTTAGCAAAGAATAATATAAATTGCAGGCCCATTTGGTATTGTTTCCATGTCCATGAAATCTCTTTGTGAATAACTGGGAACTTTCAAAATCAAAAGGTGCAAAGAGCGCATATGGAAACTTCATTCTGGCACGGATTACATTTTTCCAACCTTGTTATATCCGAGTTGCTTCGACATGGCGTTCACATTACGAGATTCGAACCAACATACTGCACTATACAGACAATCGGTGATGCAAGTCTTTGCTTCTCACGCCTGTTAAGAATATTTGAACCTAATTTGTGGAATTATAAAATATCAAATGGTGTCGAAGTTATATGTTGACCAGCTGATAACTGTTGCATTTTTGGTTTCAATTTCCTTGTAAACAAGAAGGAAGCTAGGGAGAATTACGTAAGAGTACCATCGATAGGGCCGGCCACGGTAGCCGAGCGGTCTAAGGCATGCACTGTCTTCGCTCGCTCGGAAACCGGGATCGTGAGTTCGAATCCCACTCAGGACATGAATGTTTAGTGTTTGTGTGTGTTTTGTGTTTGTATACAGATAGAGACCTTGGATGAGCTGATCGCCTGCCCAAAGAGTCTTACCGAATATCTAAGATCTAGTAAACCGAAGTGAAACGGAGAGTTTCATGGAGGTAGGCCAAGGCCCAAATTGCTGCTGCAGCGCCAAAGAGAGAGAAAAGAAACATCGATAGGCCTACCAAGTAGTGATTTTACCCTATACAGCAAAGTGTAATTGATTCAAGAGCCATCTTCCTCGTTAAACTGTTTACTCAGCTCAGTGATAACAGAAAGTGGTTCATAAAATTGAAACTAGGTTCTTCATCAAGGCACGTCGAGAATAAAAAAGGCTCCATCCTCCATCTCTGGAGTATAAATACAGGATATACCAGAATAAAGTCAGAAAATTTTCCTCCCATTTCTTGCCTTGTAACGGCCATGGGGATCCGTTGCGCTGACCACACGACACCTTCTACCAGCTAAAGTTGGCAGTAACATCGCCGACAAGCGGCTATCACTCGGTCGGTATAGTTCGCTTGCGGACTACAGGCCACGGAGTTTGTTTTTTTACTTAGCTTGTAATATGTGTTTGGGTCGCAGTGACGGTATCTTGAATTTCTCCAATAAGAAGAGCTCCATTAACATTTCTGAATTGCCATCCTTGTTTTATACTGCAGTTCTGTGCTATTTATATACTATAAAATAAAAGACGAAAGCACAAAATATTTTTCAGGTACATTCTGTTTTTATCAATTCATCCATTTTTTTTTATTTTCATAGTCATTTACCGCATATACAGTTGTTTCAGGTATTGGGGATCGCCTCTGTGGTTTAGTGGTAAGAGTTCCTGGCTACAGATCCAGAAGTCCCGGGTTCGATTCGCGGCGGTACCAGATTTTCTGAGAAGTAGTGGGTCTGGAACGGGGTCCACTCAGTCTCGTGAGGATAATTAAGGAGCTACCTGAGTGGAAAAGTAGCGGCTCCGGTCTAGAAAACCCAGATTAACGGTCGTGGGGATCCGTTGCGCTGACCCTCTATCCGCAAAAGCTGGCACTAACTTCACCGACAAGCGACGGTCGCTCGGTCGGTAAAGTTCGTTTGCGGACTAAAACCACGGAGTTTGTTTTTTGTTTCTATAATCATTTTGGGTCTACTTTGCAGGTGAATCGCTGTGTCCTGTTTGGATGCCAGTCGAGGCTCAAGAGGCGCACATATGAAGATCTACTAATATGACAAAATATCTGGTGAGTGTTCACACTTTCAACCTCATATAGATTGAAGTTATTTAGTTCATTTATCGGTTATGTCCATTTTGAACAAGTTATATATTTTCCCTTTAGTTTCTTTATTTTTTTATTGCTAGTGGGGTGGTACTAAGTCCCTTGTACTGCGGCCACTTCTGGCCTATTGTACCAGCCCCTGATAGGTGAGGGTGACTGTGGAGCAATTGGTGGAATGAAGATTGGCAGGGGAAACCGAAGTACTCGGAGAAAACCTGCCCCAGTGCCACTTTGTCCACCACAAATCCCACTTGACCAGACCCGGGATCGAACCCAGGCCGCCGCGATGGGAAGCCAGCGACTAACCGCTTGAGCTATGGCGCGGCCATTCGTTTCGTTAAATGTTCACCATACCGGAAAACTTTTTGTATAATAGCCGTGAATCTCAAAGGGATCGTTGTTTTATGTCCTGGGCTAATGTCTAGTACGGTGAGTCGCATTTGATACATTTAACAGAAGTGAATTTAGGATTCATGTAAAGCAGGCTTTGTAATGATCAGATATGAATCAAAATTCAACTTGGTAGTAAATATCACTGTAGTGTTGGATTTGACACCGTGTAGTGTGATAGATGTTTACAGACGTTTCGGAGAAACGTGCTTCCTTCATCTTCAGGTTAGAAGCAGGGGCTGTAGGGAGAGAGGGTGTCGGAGATGCGAGTGAACCATCGGCGTAGAGAGATCAGTGAGAGAATATGAGCTCTTGAAAGCTTATTCATCTACTTGTACTGTTTTCCCACCCATATTAGTCTACCCTGATGATGGAGGCAACACTTTCCTCCGAAACAGCTGTAAATATCAAACTACACGGCAACACGTACCAGAATACGACATTCTTCTTAGTGATTGCCGTGAAAACGTCAAGTGTCACATAAACGTGACAAATTCTAATTTGGGCCACCCATAATTATCACTTTTCAAACATTTTCGTGAAGAAGTTTCGTGGGGGAACATGTTGGTGGACAGAGTCAACCTTTCCGCTATAATCATTTGATGCGTAAGTCTAGGTGACTGGTTCACTCAATCATTCACTCATGGAGCTGAGCCCTTCTTGATAAGCCGCCAATTCTGCAGCTACTCAAGAACTTCCCAACATTTTATGGAACCCGAAGGTTCATTACCGTGTTCACAAGAGCCCTCCACTGGTCCCTGTCCTGAGCCACATCAATACAATCCATACCATCCCATCTTACCTCTTTAAGATCCATTTTAATATTGTTCACCCGCGTACATCTTGGCTTTCAAACTGGTCTCTTTCCTTCTGGCTTTCCCACCAATATCCTATATGCATTCTGTAATATCCTGGAGTAGGGGGGCGTGGAGTCAGCCCGCCTCTGCCACCACTGTAACGCCGCAAGCAGGGGGGGCGTGGAGTCAGCCCTCCTCGCCTCCACAGCTTACTCTGTAATGTCGCGATGCTGGTACCACTTGTAACGTCGTGACGACGGGGGTGTGCAGGTACCCCTCCTTGCCTCCAGCTTATGCTGTAAGGAGTTAACACAATCATCCTAGCTTACCCTCAGCTAGGATTCTCCTATTTCGGGGTTTCCTTCTCTCAAAAAGCTGCCACCATCTATTATATGTCCTTTCTATCGTGGGGACTACCCCCTGACGTATAGTCATAGCTCCTTCTTGACCACTCCTCACATAGTTTACAGGTAGACTCGTGTTACATTACTAATACATCTTAAGGGGCGTTAGTATCAAGGCTACTAAACTCTGCCTGTGTGGCAGGTGCCTATCCCTGTTTGTCTTTCTTTGCCTTCGGCTGCTGCTGCTGCCTGTGTCAGTTCAGCCCTCGCTTTGGTCAGGATGGCTTGGGATCGGTCGCGCGAAAGTTGATTATCGAGGTGTAAATCACAATCCCGGCACATCCTATCCTATCTATCTACTCTGTCTATTTACATTATTATATATACATGATTTACAATATTTACATTATTCACAAGGCCGACTTTCAGTCGGGTCTACATATTAAATTGACTTGCATCTACGCTAGGAACCTCCCCTTCGGGGTGTAAAGCCAGAGTCTCTCTCTCTCTTCGACTTGACTAATGAGGACTACAAGTCCCCCCTCGTTAACATATATCTTCGTACTGCACATTTCTTACTATTCGTTATATATGATTACACTATCTATACATCTTAACCTAATCTACCCTTGGTTATACGTATTGAATCCCGCATACTCTATCTATCACTACAAGCTAACCATAACCTGGACACCTACACTATAAAACCCTTCTTGCCTGACTCACATCCTAGGCAATTGTATGATTCCAGTACCCTCCCCTTAGGGCTCACCGGGTACACTTGAGTTTGCACCTTGAAATCACTCAACAATATTATTACAATAATATCATCAACAATATTATTAACCAGCATGGCTGTTATGCGTAAATAAACTTACTTGTAGTACAAGATGCAGGTTACTTCCAGCACTCGTCAGACCCATATTGAATAGAGCCTCCGGCAGTCAACTCAATATTCTGTGTTAGATCAAGATCCCAAGTCCCCCGAAATTCCGTAATTTATAGTTTTAATTCGCTGATTCAGCGTTGACGACAGAGGGTAGGTACTCCTACTTGGCGTCCTCAATCCTCATAGTAACATTCTAATTGGTTCTCTTGGGTGGTTGTGGGCGGACCCCTTGCGTCTTATTGCTGTGTATGCGGTCTATTACGATTACTCTAGTGACCAAGTGAGGCAAGCTTCTTGCTCTGCGAGTCCACATACTTGCTGAGCATCAACATTCTTAACCTATTTGCCTGCCCAGGTGTTTACAAATTACTGTAGTAACTGCGAAACGCTTTTCGCAAGTCGCGAACATTTTGGGCAATGCCTTACACTGTCCAATCTCAAATTTGAGCCGTAACACATTCCTCCTCTCCCCATTCGTGCTACATGCCCTGACAATCTCATCCTCCTTGACTTGATCATTCCAATTATACCTGGAGAAGAGTACAAGTTATGAAGCTCCTCATTGTGCAGTTTCCTCCAATCTCCTGTCACTTCATCCCTTTTCGTCCAAATATTCTTGTGAACACCCTGTAGGTCACTGATTACTTACTCTTTAAGTTTCAGAGATCTCTTTACGCAAAAATCAGTCAATGAATTATGTTCAGCTTCTCTGCAATAAAATGCACATCCAATCTTTACGGCAAATATGCAGCAGAAAAGATAAGAGAACGTAATGTGTTTAGAAATTTCAGCACTGTTCTCGGTTGCACTCTGACCGTACTTTTGGAACAGGATAAAATGGCTGCTGAGAAATCCCTCATTTATTGATTGTGTCCAGTAGCCACACACAGAGACTTGCAGGGTTGTATTCAGAAACGTTACGTTTTGGAACCGGTCTCATCCCAGAGACAACTGCCTTTCTTCCCACAATCCCCATGACTACGTTTTCTGAAGTTAAAGTAAACTTTCCCCTGTACCTAATTAAGTACTACGCCATGAAGGTGTACGGCGGAGTGAAGGTATAGCTCTGCCTCGGCACTAGATTGAAGTAAGTGGTCAGCTTCATGCCCAACCACATTACCCCCGGAGAAAGTGCCTCTGGTACGCATTGGATAGGAGGCTGGGTGGTCCCCAGAGCCGGCCTGGACGCTGTCGGGATCCGAACCCCAGTCCCTATACCGACGCTATCACGGCGCTTCCAGAATTTCAGATTATATAGCGTCGGATAAAATGACGGTTGGTGAATAATGAATAGGAAAGGATGTGTTAGGAAGCGGTCATAGTATAATTTGAGATACCTACCTACCACTCGGCCCTACAGCCCTGGGTAAGGCCTGGCCTCCTCTACACTCTCCACAACCAATCCGTGCTGCCATAGGAATGGACCCACGCATGATGACCCGAGGCTGGCTGTTAGGTTTCTGAACAAAATTCTTTTTTTAGGATGAGGTTGTTAGCCTCATGCCCAACCCCCAACCTGGAGGACCAGGGTATCTCTCTTAGCCTGGACTCTACCCTTTGACTTTCCGGCATGGGTCACTCTACGGTAGTTAAACTACCGCCGGCATAGCTCTCCAGGTCAGAGTCACGCAAGCCGCACTACCACGACAAGGGGGAGACACCTTTGGGGGGATAATTTGAGATACTATTCCGCTATATGATTGGAGGGACTGAGGAAAAGTACAAAATCCTGAGCCGGGATAGTCCCGGTCAATATTCGTACCGGGCACTTGAGGAATACAAGTCAACAATAAATGTTTCCTCTTCTGCTTATTCGTTTCCTTCTCGCCTTTGCACCAAACGTTGAGTTCGGTTAAAACTCATGTCTTCGTATTGTGGAGGTCCCGTTTTCGAATTCTGTACTGAATATCTGCTTTTTCGACAGATCCTTTTCGTGTTCGCTGCCTATTGTAATTAAAGCCATTCACGATTATCCTAACATTCCATGCCATAATGCTGCCCAGTTGAAAAAATCGTTATTTTTACGTATGAGATGACTTGCAGAAGGTTACTTACTTACTTACTTACTTACTCATGGAGCTGAGCCCTTCTTGAAAAGCCACCAATTCTGCAGCTACTCAAGAATTTCCCAGCATTTTATGGAACCCGAAGGTTCATTACCGTCTTCACAAGAGCCCTCCACTGGTCCCTATCCTGAGCCAGATCATTCCAATCCGTTCCATCCAATCCTATCTCTCTAAGATCCGTTTTAATATTGTCCACCCACCTACGTATTGGTCTTCCCAATGGTTTGTACCAGCTAAAAAATTCTAATCCAATAATTTTTTTCTACTTTATCTGAGTCTTCGTCTTGTAGATGTATATACTCATCTGTATGCTGTCCTCGGCCTCACGTACTCGTATTGACATACCCAATTCACACTCTCGCCACAGCTTACCGTACATGCACAACTGCAGTTGCAGCAAATGAAAATAAGGAGCAATCAGTAATGCAAAACCGCAAGGTCGCGCCGTGTGCATATTAGCATATTGCTCACTCTGTTGACCAGTTAGGAACAAGTCTTCCTGCAGCAGTGAAGTAACCCACGGAGGCCGTCATAAGTGACAAACTAGTCCCATTACCGGGCAACAATAACAGTGGGTTTAACAGAGTCCGAATTCCCATTGAAGACGTCAACTAAATTCTGTAATCCTTTTAGGATGACGGTTGCTTAATGTGGCCATCGTTTAGTGCCTCCAGGATAGCGCAAAGCGCGCTTGTCTTCACTCAGTTTAATTCGCTGAAGAGGATGATGACAAAAATCAGTATTGCAGTGCTATCACTAACTAACTAACTAACGTCCGGTTACCCTTTAGGGGAGAGACCGTTTATGGTGTCCCCAGATTTCGGACAATGTTGTAGAAATGCGGATTCAGCATCTAAACTTTAGACGATATGTTTGGTTATATGTAGACAGACATATGCTACTACTACTAATACAAAAAGAAAGAACAAAATAAACTCCGTGGTTTTAGTCCGTAAGCGAACTATACCGACAGATTGACCACCGCTTGTCGGAGAAGTTAGTGCCAACTTTAGCGGATAGAGGGTGTCGAGTGGTCAGCGCAACAAATCCCCACGGCCGTTAATTTCTGTTTCCTAGACCGGAGCCGCTATTTCCTCGAAAAACCTCCCCACTTATCCTCACGAGGCTGAGCGGACCCCGTTCCATACCCACTACTTCTCAGAAAATCTGGTAGCGCCGGGAATCGAACCGGGGCCTCTGGATCTGTAGTCAGGAACTCTGACCACTAGACCACAGAGGCTGCCGTTACAACTGCTGCTACTAATACCACTATTAATGGCTTTACAGCCCAGTTTGGACCCTGGCCGCTTCCAAGGATTTGTCTTTTCTTAGATTCTCGACTTAAAAAAAGTTACAGGATAAGTATTTCAGTATGTCGTAAAATCCTATTCCACCTTGTCCCTTACGATGTGCAATAGGATTTTACGAAAAATTTTAATAGAAAAAAATTGTTATGAATTTTAAGTAATAATTTATGTTATTTTAAGTGGACTGCAACGCGCAATTTTAGCCCGCATCAAAACATTGTAACAGTTTGGACGCATTGAAACACCTGAGGATTGCCGTCTGTGGCTGAAACATGTTGTGTTGGTGTTAAATGGTGAATATTTTAATGATTGTTGCATCATTGACGGAGTTAATACATAGACGTTTAAGGGGAGCCTACGTTTATGTGAATCTGCCTTTGATGCCGATTATATTCTGGAGACTGCAGCGAAGAAGGGAAAGTATACACATGGTTCAGTTCATCTTGACGCGACGACTCTTCGGCTATTCCGCCAGAGTTTACGCTCACAAAGCAAATCTGTAGCGACTGTTGAGGTGCTGAGTACATCTCACTTCCGGTGTGCAGTCTTTCGGGTTTATCGCGACGGACAGCAGGTGGTTTACAAACAGGCAATACAAGAGACGCCCTCAGGGCTCGGACTTTGGAGCGTTCTGAGTTTTATGTGAGAGAGATTTTTCGTCATAAAGTCGACTCACTTTACAGCCGTCTGCTTGAATGCAAGGGAGCCTTCCCTTCACGGATTATTTTATAGGAAAAAGAATAATGCGAAGCGAGGTTGAGTTTGCTGTCGATGCTTTCCTGACGAGCGTCAGGATTGGATGGGACGCACTAGACGCCGGATTTTATAGCCATCGGTTGTTGGAGAAGCAGAGCCACCGTGTGAGCAACTACGGAACTGATATGCTACACCACCTCCCTCACTCACCACTTTCCTTTTATTTATCTCGTCCCCATCTCTTCAAGAGAAGTCAACTCTGCCAAGATTTTTTTAAATGCGCGATAAACCTCGAAACTTTCACTAAAATATCTGAGAAATGGTCTTCTGCATTTATTTATTCCTCAGAAGTAAAATTAATGTTCTGTTGTATTTTTAGCTCACATTTTATTGTAACGTTGGCAGCAGTTCTTCTCTACTATAAATAACAGTAACAAAGAAACGTCGTGAAACGTGCTTTTGGATACGAGTATAAAATATGGGCAGGAATTTCGCTTGATTCTCGGCCATGATGCAAACGACTTAAAAACGTCTTTTGCAATAGAATGGCATCGTATAAAAGTGGATCATGATTTAAGTTTGAACATTTATTTCAGGGGTATTGTACACTTGTCTTGGGCTGTTATTACACCGAGATCACGTGTTTTGATCACACTTGAACATGGATATGCTACAATGTCTTGTACATTACGTTTGTGTAACTACAGATCTGGCTACAGCCCGATTCTCTGCTGAAGGAGTCGTTTCTAAAATGTGCATTACATCCTAATCGTTTCTGTGTGGAAGCCTATCAGAGGGGTATGAAGCTGACAGTGATATCTTAGATATACAGAAAATTCCAGAATAATCTTACTACATATAAAAATCGTCATGTTTATAAGTATATTGTACTATAAACAAGAAGTTCTGGGAAGAACTAATCGTCTACTTTCCTTTAATAAGAACCGATCGCATAGAAAACGACGCCTCCAACAATA
Organism: Cryptotermes secundus; assembly: GCF_002891405.2. Taxonomy (NCBI): domain Eukaryota; kingdom Metazoa; phylum Arthropoda; class Insecta; order Blattodea; family Kalotermitidae; genus Cryptotermes; species Cryptotermes secundus. The sequence goes on along the minus strand of NW_019725004.1, from coordinate 2,538 downwards.
TTTCGTTGCCGCAGGAACGTCTTTACTGAGTTGTTACCTAACAACGACAGCGGGATACACAAATCCACAGACTGTCCTTTGATAGGACACGGACTGCATATAAAATTGCGCTTCCAACAATTATTATATTGTTGCGTGTATTTGTTGCCGCGGAAATATATTTACCCAACCGTTGCCTTGGAAAGGTAGAAAGGAGACAGACACACAAAGTGATGGGAGGGATTCATGAAGCACAGCAATGAGATGGGCTCAGGTGCCATGGTATACATACCAAGTTTCATAAAGATTGGCTCAAACATTCAAAAATTGATGGGAGGGGGGTATACACAGACACATAGACAGGATACAGACGGCACAAGCCTACTTAAGGAATTAAAGAATTGCTGCTTCGTATTTTTCTGTGTCAGTCTGTAAAAGGTTCAAAGAAATATGCTGAAAGGCTCGTGAGAAAAATGTTCTGAAATTTAAGGTTGAATTCTATCTTCTGCGATATAACGCTATGTAATCCGTTGACAGTCAGTCGACTTTTCGGTGGATTATACGTACCACTTGCTTTCATGCTGGTTTCTTACATTGCTTATTCTTAGACCCTGAAGCTGGAGGCGATATGTTCTTCTGAAACTTCGGTTGACTTTCAACAGAATACACAGCGCTACATCCCAGAAGACTGAACTCTTCATAACCACCGCTGTGAGAACCTCAGTTCCTACACAGCGCTATATCCCAGAAGACAGGACTCTTCATAACCACCGGTGTGAGAGCCTCAGATCGTACACAGCGTTCTATCCCAGAAGACATGACTCTTCATAACCACCGATGTGAGAGCCTCAGATCCTACACAGCGCTATATCCCAGAAGACAGGACTCTTCATAACCACCGGTGTGAGAGCCTCAGATCCTACACAGCGTTCTATCCCAGAAGACAGGACTCTTCATAACCACCGGTGTGAGAGCCTCAGATCCTACACAGCGTTCTATCCCAGAAGACAGGACTCTTCATAACCACCGGTGTGAGAGCCTCAGATCCTACACAGCGTTCTATCCCAGAAGACAGGACTCTTCATAACCACCGGTGTGAGAGCCTCAGATCCTACACAGCGTTCTATCCCAGAAGACAGGACTCTTCATAACCACCGGTGTGAGAGCCTCAGATCCTACACAGCGTTCTATCCCAGAAGACAGGACTCTTCATAACCACCGGTGTGAGAGCCTCAGATCCTACACAGCGTTCTATCCCAGAAGACAGGACTCTTCATAACCACCGGTGTGAGAGCCTCAGATCCTACACAGCGTTCTATCCCAGAAGACAGGACTCTTCATAACCACCGGTGTGAGAGCCTCAGATCCTACACAGCGTTCTATCCCAGAAGACAGGACTCTTCATAACCACCGGTGTGAGAGCCTCAGATCCTACACAGCGTTCTATCCCAGAAGACAGGACTCTTCATAACCACCGGTGTGAGAGCCTCAGATCCTACACAGCGTTCTATCCCAGAAGACAGGACTCTTCATAACCACCGGTGTGAGAGCCTCAGATCCTACACAGCGTTCTATCCCAGAAGACAGGACTCTTCATAACCACCGGTGTGAGAGCCTCAGATCCTACACAGCGTTCTATCCCAGAAGACAGGACTCTTCATAACCACCGGTGTGAGAGCCTCAGATCCTACACAGCGTTCTATCCCAGAAGACAGGACTCTTCATAACCACCGGTGTGAGAGCCTCAGATCCTACACAGCGTTCTATCCCAGAAGACAGGACTCTTCATAACCACCGGTGTGAGAGCCTCAGATCCTACACAGCGTTCTATCCCAGAAGACAGGACTCTTCATAACCACCGGTGTGAGAGCCTCAGATCCTACACAGCGTTCTATCCCAGAAGACAGGACTCTTCATAACCACCGGTGTGAGAGCCTCAGATCCTACACAGCGTTCTATCCCAGAAGACAGGACTCTTCATAACCACCGGTGTGAGAGCCTCAGATCCTACACAGCGTTCTATCCCAGAAGACAGGACTCTTCATAACCACCGGTGTGAGAGCCTCAGATCCTACACAGCGTTCTATCCCAGAAGACAGGACTCTTCATAACCACCGGTGTGAGAGCCTCAGATCCTACACAGCGTTCTATCCCAGAAGACAGGACTCTTCATAACCACCGGTGTGAGAGCCTCAGATCCTACACAGCGTTCTATCCCAGAAGACAGGACTCTTCATAACCACCGGTGTGAGAGCCTCAGATCCTACACAGCGTTCTATCCCAGAAGACAGGACTCTTCATAACCACCGGTGTGAGAGCCTCAGATCCTACACAGCGTTCTATCCCAGAAGACAGGACTCTTCATAACCACCGGTGTGAGAGCCTCAGATCCCACACAGCGCTATATCACAGAAGACAGGACTCCTCATAACCACCGCTGTGAGAACCTCAGATCCTACACAGCGCTACATCGAAGACGGAACTCTTCATAACCACCGGTGTTAGAACTTCAGGTCCTACACAGCGCTATATCTCAGAAGACAGGACTGTTCATAACCA
>NW_019725003.1:464455-464756 GCF_002891405.2 Cryptotermes secundus | reverse complement strand
CGCGCTAGTGCATCCAACTGCACTACTACCTTCCTGGTAGAATATGTGGCAATATTTTCTCAAAATGGGCTCTAATTTATTTCGATCCTGTTCTGACAAATGCCCTAATTTCTCGTTAATAGAGGTCGAAGACTATCTCACTCCGCCCCTTATCCCCATTTCTCACATTCTCTATTTGCTCACAGGAGCTGAGGACTGTCTCACCTCGCCCCGTTTTCTTAGCTTCCATATTCTCGATTCTAAGTACATCCTGTACTTCAGCCAGTTCACTTCCCACACAAGGTTCAGTAGGCGAGGCTAT